>NW_016158108.1:57778-162775 GCF_001687245.7 Rhagoletis zephyria | reverse complement strand
TGATGGTTTCTAAGAGCTGTTCAAAAAATTGTACTGTAAAAAAAAAAAAACAATTAAAGTACGCAGTCATGCAGAAAAATTATTGACTACGAGTATTAGGGTGATTAGTCAAACGCGTCACGCTTATAAATTATTATTTTTAATTAGGTTGAAGTAAAACTCAGTGTGACATAAATGCTTAATAATCATGAATTTCTGCAGTTATTTAATCGCAAATATTTAGAATATTTATTTCAATGCAGTGGAAGATTGATTACAGTTTTTTTTTACTTCTTATATTATTGTGAGGTAATAATATTTATTTCAACGCTGTTATTGAGCTTTTTTTTGGTAAAAATGGAAAAAGGCCAAAAAGGTCCAAGCGGTAGAAGTTATAGCTACTATTTTTGGGATTACCACATTTCCTCATCATTTCCATATACTAAATAATATCAGATTTCTAAGACGAACCTTCGGAAAATGAGGGCGATCTCGATTTACCCAACATGGCCCTCGGCGCCCATAGTCGCATTTTCAGATAGTGGCTTCGGAAGACAAGGCTGAAAATTCGTTGCGGCCGATGAAAGTTCGGGACACAGCTCTTTCCGTCTAGATATTCAGATGTCTCTTTTCCAAGTTACCCCATATGAGTAGGCCCCTCAGTACAAAACAAAAGCATTAAGGCAACATTTTTTTTTTTACGGAAGACTCGTACGTACACGGGGTAATCACATATTAGGTTCTTTCCGTACAATCCGGACCGGAATCGGTAATTAGGGAATAAGCGAAAAATTTGCTCTCAAAAATGGAGCAGTGTCCAGAAGTGCGGGAACGCAAAAAATCACATTTCGTGCCCAGAATTTGAGAATTAGCTGTTTCAAGTGGTTTTTGTTACCGACACTTAAATGCAAACACTTCGAAATTGAATTTTGTTTTGACAAATTTGATTGTATTAATAAAAAAAGTTTATAAATATTTAAAATATATTTAAACACAAAATAGCTGATATGCACTTTGACACTTTAGCCATTTTTACACGGTGAAAAAATTCGGGCTGTTTTGGGCAAGGAGAAGAAGACACTTACGATCCAATACGTTCCAGTTTTCGTTCTCTATTACCCATTTTTTGAGTACGAGAATGATTTCTGGGTTGTTTTGGACACCTGCGGGATGCCGCGTTGCGTACGGGAAAAACCTATCTATAGAAATTATGAAAGAAAATCTAAACATACTTAATTTATGTGAAGTAATTTGATCAAAACAAAGTAATTAATGCTGTAATATGAAAGTAATTTTAGTTTAGAAATTAAACATTACTTATATTCAAAAATTTTATAATAATAATTGTTATAAGGCCATAAAATAACAAAACATTAAACATTAATTTAATTTTATTCATTCGGGCACATTATACGGCCTTTTCATAAATGACTAGTTTCGAACTACCCCGAAATTATACCGAACAAATCCCAGAAGTGTTTCTGCAAAAGTCTTGAATCTGTTCCGAAGTAATCTCGATTAAGTCTTCAAACGGTCCCGAAATGGTCCCTTTCTATTCGCAAAATAACTACTAAGAACTAGGCCCGAAGTCTTCCTAAAATGGTCCTGAACTAGGCCCAATATGATCCAGAACTAGGCCCGAAATGTTTTTTTAAATAGTTCTGAATTAGTCATAAATCTGTCCAGAACTAGTCCTAAATTGTTGTTCCCAAATAGTCATGATCTAGTCCCAAAATGGTTTTAAACAGGTCCCGAAATGATCTCGAACTAGCCGGAAACGGCCCTAACTAGTTGTAAACTCTTGCCGAAACGGTCCTAAAATAGCCCTGAAGTAGTCCAGAAATATTAATTTGTACATATAAGAAGCCATTACTGATTTTCTGCCGGGTTAAAGAAGAAACAGTTACAAATACTCGAAATTGCTATGCAAAATTTTTGGTGTACTTTGCGGTGTACGGCAAATATTTTTTTTTCATTTGCTTGCAAGGGTTGTATAGACTAAAAGTACATATACATATTTAACCTTGTTACTCATCCTTCAAATCACCGTTATCATTTAAATTAAAATGAAGGAGTTTTTAGTCCACTTATCTTCGGTAAACTTCAGCTGGTTTATATTTAGGATATGTAGGAATGTGCCGACACGAGTGTTGATATGTATTTAGATGATATGCGTTTAAGATCGTATCAAGTGTTCGTTAAAGTTTGTCTCAGCTTGCCGCTTTTTTAGCCAATTTCCGCTATATCTTTTGCCTCTTGTTGTTTGTATATACATATGTATGTAGTATATATTAAAATTTTTAATGAACGGAAGTCAAGTCACAGCTTCTTCGCTTAATTGTACCGTTTTTGCGTTGTTTGCTTTAGCTGCATTCCTTTCGCTTCTTATTGTTGCGTGCTTTTAATCTTTTTTTTTTTATGCGATCGAACGTTGATTTTGCGACGCAGCCGCCAACTTCCGGCTTTGCCATCAACATTCACTTTTCGTTTTTTCGTTTTTTTTTTTGTTGTCGGCATATGNTTTTTTTTTTATGCGATCGAACGTTGATTTTGCGACGCAGCCGCCAACTTCCGGCTTTGCCATCAACATTCACTTTTCGTTTTTTTTTTTTTTTTTTTGTTGTCGGCATATGCAAATATGTGAAGAAGATTTGTACAAAACTAAAAAAAAAAAAAACATAATAATCGAAGCATTGAATAGCAACATAAGATTGGCAGACAATTGACGTTGGCGATTGCGACCTTAGCCGCATGTTAAAGATAAAATGTATCTGCCCATATGTATCTACCCGGCAGCAAAAGAATATCAATTGATAAAAAATAACCCACTTGTAGTTAGCTTTTTTGCGGGATTTCTTTAAAATATATGTAGTACTGGTAGTTAGCTACAAAAAGTTAACTTGAATCAAGTTGACAAGTAAAGCAGGAGATTGTTTTCTTTAAACGCGTTTATATTTAAATATCCTGCACTTCGCAAATACTTTTTCGAATTGAGGACAAATAAAAGCAAGATCGAAATTTCATATTATCATTTTGAAGTTATGTCTGACAGAGTTCGAATATGTGACCACCTACAGCAGAATATGTAGATAAATATGAAATGTAATAAAATAAAAAAGAAAAATAAAAAATAAATAAAAATGAATATTTCGTTTTTCCTATTGATATTTGATGTCCAAAATTAGTTAGTCACAAGTACGTTACATCAAATGCAGAGGTAACCACCCTTGACTATTTCACGGCCATCGCCATAGAAATATAGTTAATAATAGATTGACGCTTACACATACGTTAGTGTTTGGCCGAGCTTCTCCTCCGATTTATGGCGTGCGCCTTGATGTTGTCACACAAAGCGGAGGGACCTACAGTTTTACGCCGACTCCGAACGGCGATTGTATTTTTATGAGAATCTGTTTTTCATGGCAGAAATACACTCGGAGGTTTGCCATTGCCTGCCGAGGGACGACCGCTGTTAAGAAAAAACCTTTTTTCTATATTTTTGCGATGTTTCTTGGACTAGGGTTTGAACCCTGGTGCTGCGGAGTGGAAGCGCGCACTGCTTACCACTACACCACAGCGGCCGACAATATAGTTAGCTTTCGTCAAAGAAAATATACAGATAATAAGTGACTTTTAACTCCTTCCTAATCAACTTAAAGTTAGCTTATAGTTAGATACATTTCCTGCAGGGCAATAAAAACTTTTCGTGGTATGCGTTAAGGAAGGCTTGCGCGCAATTTTAACAGCTGTTTTTTTACCGTTTTTAAATTAATCGACTGACATGTGAAATAAATTGTATTTAAATTTGTGTACTCAAAATATTGATTAAGTTTGATTTGATAAATTTTAGGTATTTAGTCATTTACATATAGAATTAAGCATATTAAGTCCGAAGCAAAGCTTAAATAAGCATTTCATATTTTTTTTATACAATATAGTTAATGCGATTTAAATCAAATATGGCCAGAAGTCATTCTCCTATACCAAACCAAAGCTTGACTGCGTACCAAGCTTAGATTAGTTTTAATTGCCGGCGCTATAGTAAACTCATTAATAATATGCTGTTCGGAAATAAAAAAAAAAATGCTGAAACTTTTTAAGTGGCCTAGTAAAAATACAACAATTTTATAATTAACTGTCGCATTTGAAATGGCTGCTCTTAAAAACCATCTGTCTCCATCTTTTGCTCGCAGCCGCCTTGAAAGTTAATAATCAGCGATTCATTTTTATTACCTACGCAAAAAAAAATGTACTTTCGCTGAGCAAACCGGTAAAATGAGCCATTCTATAACTATTGTTACGAGGGCAGTGCGATAGTTCAGTGATTTAAAAAAAAAGCGTGAGTATCAGGTACTCATGATGTGAAAACATCTGTGTACGGCTTGGTAGATCTTTAGGCGATTCAATTGCGTACAAAAATAGATTGGGTTAGAAATTAAACATAATTTCATTTCGTTTTATTCATTTTGTCGGGACAAAAAAGTAAACAACTTTTTCACAACCACTTCGGAAATAGAGACTAGTGGTTTTGAAAAAGCCGTGAACTTTTTCGGCAAGGATCCTTTACTAGTCCCAAAATTATTCCAAACTAGTCCCGAAATAGTGCTGAACAAGTGCCAAAATTATCCGTAACTAGTGTCGAAATCGACCCGATTTATCTCGAAGTAGCCCTAAAATAATCCCCGAGTGGTCCACAACCAGTCACGAATATATGTAGTCTTGAAATTGTGCCGAAATAAATACGAACTAGTCCCATAATAGGCCTCAAATAGTCCTCAAATGGTCCAGAGCTAAGACCAAAATTGTTCTGTAATAGTCCTGAACAGACCCCGAAACCGTCGATATAGTCGTGAACTTGTTCCGAAATGATCTGTAACAATTCTTGAAACGTTCCCGAAATGGGCCCTTAAAGGACCCAAAATGATCCTAAAATAGGCCTGAACTAGTGCCAAAGCGGTCCTGAAGCAGTCCCACAACGAACCCGGACAAAGCTCGAAATGTTCCCGAGCTAGTCACGAACTGGACCATAACTAGGCACAAAATGGTCCTCAAATAGTCGAGAACTAGCCCCGATATGATCCTGGAGCAGGTTACTTAATATGATCCCGAACTAGTCTCGAAAATTTCCCAAAGACTAGTCTGCGTGGTCATCAGTGGTTCGATGAGAACAACAACAACCGCTACTCTCGAAGCGCTTCCTGACCAGCCATCTCTAAACATTTGTAATCAAGAAAGAGGCTCTATTGTCTTGCAAAACCCCGGAACGATAGCCACATCTGGGAAGTCTAAGGACGGCTCCAAGACTAACTTTGGCATCAGATCGAACGTCTATGGTGTACTACCATGTGGCAAGTTAACTATCTTTCAGGTAGGAGTCCATGGCATTGAACTACATAGGTCTGAAGTAATTTAGAGTATAGAAAGTGGGGCGCCCTGTAAGTACACCTATATATATACTCTTTAACAGCAGAGCGGCGCTTCTCGCACTGAAATCATACGTTGTTACCTCAAAGCTGGTTTCAGAATGCATCCAGCTTTTAAAACTCATGGCAGTCAGGAATCGGGCTTACCTTATTTAAGTATCTATGGAATTAAGAACAATCCAGGTGCAGATATTCTTGCCAAGAAAGGGGCTGCACTGGAACTTGCCGGCTAAGGACCCAATATGCACAATGTCTGCCATAGAGCTCCGTTAGCGGAAAAAGCGAAACATTACTGGACAAGTACGGCGGGTAACAGATATTCACAGTTCTTCATCCCGAGAACATCAACAAAGAGAACCGTTTCCTAGGATCACAATACATAAAAGCATATGGCTTATATAGCATCCAGCTAGGAGACTACGCGAGTTTCCTAAACGATACGTTCATCAAAGAATATTTGTAACCAAATAGAGATTTTTTACTTGGAAGATACTATAATAATATCCCAGAAGGCACGTAAAACCCGGTTCTGGGTCCATAAAAAACTAACCCTATTTCTACCTCGGTTTTTAAGCCTTCTGTGCGCCACCTTTGTTTGTTAGCTCAAAAGATATTATCTAAAATCAACTGACTAATGGAAACTTTTTCATGAAAACCACAATTTTTCGAGCTACATATCTGTGTTCGTATGGAAAAGTAGCTTATGTCGAAAGGCTGGCTTTAGTACAATGCGGCATTCCCTTCATTCTTTAAACGACAAGAAATTTTTCGATGAGATTTAACAAGAATATTGACTTGCTAGTATCGGAACTATTTCTGGCACGTTTATTTGTCAAACGTTATTCAACGGCTCAGTGCCTGTGAGTCATTTGCAATCGCATGCTGCGAATTCCGATTTATACTAAATCCAGCCCTTCGACATAAGCTACTTTTCCATACGAACACAGATATGTATGTAGTCATAACCTCGATATGGCTCCCCTCGAAAATAACTTTATTTGGAGCCAAAATATTTTTGCGAAACCCAAAAAACATCAAATTTCGGCACTTATTTTCTATAAAGCCTTAATCTTTTAAGAAAATAAGTATATACAAAATGTACGGTCTATTGAATGAAATGTGATTATGGAAATGGGTCACACACTTTACACGCTCCTCTGAACTCAATCTTTTTGAATTTATTATGGTTCATATGTATGTATGTATCTCTGTGTACATTGTATATTTCGAAATGGAGCCCCAGCCATATGTCTTAAATATCAGTCATGTGATAATTTGGCTATTAAATCACTTAATAGATATTATTGTCACTTGGTTGCAAAAATGCACATAAATTACCACCCCGGTTGGGCTTAGTGGATTGTGCTACGAGTATATTTTGTTGATATTGTTCAAACCTTTATTTAACTACTTTGATGTGTTATTAACCGACTTTGATTGATATTCAAATTTGCCATGTATTCGTAATACTTTCGTATGTTCATACATATTTACGTATACACATATGTATGTATGTAGATATGTGTGTAGCAATACTCTTAAGTCTGTTGACATGTGAGTGAATACCATTAAGAAGAAGATATGATAGGCATTTTGAAATGACAAATATGACAAACCCCACATTGGCGATAAGTATGACAAAACTGACGGAACCTTCGCGTATTACTGCTAAGCCAATAATGACATGCCAACTTAATCCATTCACACAATACTTATATATATGTATATGTAACATGTAGTANCAATAATGACATGCCAACTTAATCCATTCACACAATACTTATATATATGTGTATGTAACATGTAGGATATTTACATATGTTAATACTTGTGTTATAAAAGAGAGAAAGAGAAATATGAATATCAGTTAAAACGACGTGTGTAACTTATCTGTAATTGAGTGAGGACTAAATATAAAAGTTCACAGCATACTTTTCTATCTCTGTGTATGAATATATCGAGCCCTAACCGACAAAATAACGTAAGCGACATTTTTTTCGAAATTTTATTTTTGATGCAGAAATGCATCTAGATGCTCTAGGAATATTTCTGCATCAAAAAGAAAATTTCGAAAAAAATGTCGCTTACGTTATTTTGGCGGTTAGGGCTTGATATGTCAGGTGTAAACCCCATTTAAAACTGATACAGTGCGTCAAATTTTCTTGTAACCCATTCTCCTTGTCAACTAAATTCCTATTTTATAATCTTTCAAGGCTTACATTACAAAATCTGCTTAAAGACTTAAGAAAAACCCAATCTAATTGCACATTTCTTTCACCTGCAACATTAATTTCTTCTTTACTTGCATCAACTGCCAATTAAAGGTAGACAAAAAAAATGTGGTAAAAATATTAGTGGAGTTCACCGACCTAAACGTGGTTTGAGTTTATGCTATGGATGTGAGAATGTAGCAATCAGAAAACAATTAGACGAAGCTCAAGACCTGTCACAATGTCACACTTAGGATTGACATAAGACGCCTGCCGATGTCGCTCGAACATAATTTTCACAATTTGCACCGGAAAGCGGTTATTCTCGCTGCTGCTAACCTCACCGACTCTCAAATGCAGGTTAAACTCCTACTTATCCAGAATCAACTTTGCTGTGGTCAACATATATATATATATGTATGGACAAATAATAAATATTATGATGCTCTGAACCCTTCTTAGGCACCTCCTTCCATGTCTAATCAACCCCCTTGGAACAGGCCATTTCCTGGGCTTACCGTTTTATGAGCTCGATGACAGTAATGGTATATTGAATAAATTATATATCGATAACTGAGTGGAAGATCGACCCATCTCGGCAGCCAGTTCCCAAATCACCCTATTTCAGAAAACGTTTCAAGAATGTCCTACTTCAGAATTTGGTTGAAGAACGCCTTATTTCAGAATTTGATTGAAAAACGCCCTAGATCAGCACCTTTTTAATATATTCTCAGCTGAGATAGGGCATTTTTCAACCAAATTCTGAGATATTTCGTTTTTCAGTCAAACACTGAAATAGGGCGTTCTTCAATCAAATTTTGAAGTAGGGCGTTCTTGAGAAGTTTTCTGAGATAGGGTTCCCTTCATGAACAAAACCAAAATTGCTAAATTCCAGTTTCATTCACTAACATTGACCGACAAAGTTAGATGCCTGGGTATCATCTTGATCTTGAAGCTGGATCCAGGAAGGCTAACAAAATCATGTGTAATACACTATTTCTACGCAGCGGTAGTTTGCCCAATCATATTCTACAGCGTCTTAGTACAAAAGGTGCCATGTATACTCATCACGGGAGTGGGAAAGAAGGCAAGATTTGGTCGCTCGAAAACACTAAATTTCCAGACTAGATAACTTCGACTTTTAGTGGAAAATGCTCTTATTGAACAAATATTTAGGAAGAAGATACAGTCTTGGAAGCTTAAGTACTCGAACTGTCTACTACCACATACACCGACTGTTCCACGCTGGCGCAGAGAGTTGGAAGTAGTGTATACTCACAGGAAATTTCACCCAAAATAAGATTTCGATTGCCAGATCACTGTAGTGTATTTCAAGCTGTGTTTCTAGCTGTTGGGAAGCTAAATGTTTAGGGCAAGTCTTAACCTACAAGAGGAAATCGTTTTCTCGGACAGTCAAGCCGCTACTAAATCTTTAGTATACTACTCGACTTCCTCTAAAATATCTAGCGAATGAAGACGTATTCCAAATGACCTGGCCTTTTTAAAATGGATATGCCGCTTTAATCCTGCCAACTTTGGCTTATAAACTACTTTGTCGAAATAGCAGACAGAATATAAAATGAGAATAGGTTCAGCGTCCTCATTCTGGGTCTGGAACGACCTAACTTAGGTTGGTTAGCCATTGTCTACTGGGAATACACGCAAGAAGGGTGGGCTCTCTATCAAACCACTTCTGTCGAAGCTGCCGAGNATACACGCAAGAAGGGTGGGCTCTCTATCAAACCACTTCTGTCGAAGCTGTCGAAGCTGCCGAACCGAAGCTGTCCGGGATTGACGGCACTCAGGCAACCTTTTCCAAATGTATTTCAGACTTAATGGGTTCTTTTTCGAGGAACATGGTCGATATTGAACCAAAGCGGCATCATAACGGGCCTTTCAGGATTTTAGTTATTTGGGATTACAATTTATTTCCCGAATTAATAAAGAAATTGGAGGAAAATAATTTACTAACAACGAGGAAGTAAAATCGGCTCTTTCTGCTTATTTGGAAGTTCTAGTAAACCATTTTATTTTTAGTAGTAAAAATTAATTGAATGGAGGGTCTGAGAAACATATGCGGGTTTAAANTTTATTTTTAGTAGTAAAAATTAATTGAATGGAGGGTCTGAGAAACATATATGTACATATATGTATGTGGAATATGTACATTAGGGAGCATCACTCTCCATACAAAAGAGAAAAATCGGTACTGTTAATTACAGAACAGAACTATAATATCTATTATATTTTAATATTTCGGCCAAAATATTTCGGAAAAACATTAAAATTTGCATTACCTGCAACAATTTGAAAATACCCCAAAAACCTAGCCTAAACTGTGCTATTTCTGAGGTGATTTTTTGGAAAAAAAAATTTTAGAAACTAATTTTATTTATAAAAACCTCGATTTTCAAAAGTATTTTCAAATCGGGCTGAACTCTTTTAATATAAAAAATTTTATAATTCGCGTGGAAAAATTGCGATTTTTTTTCGGTGATGCACCCTAATATACGAGGAAAAATAATAATTTCATGTCGAATTTGACACTCCTACTCTTCCTGTCTCATGTTTTTCAAGTGAAGAACAGCTCACGAAAACTCTGCATTATTTTACTTTACATACAAAATTCTTTAGAGGAACTACACCACTACTTAGTTATGCAAGCAATGTAGTATAGTAGCTGCCAAGCTAGGCGATACAGTAGCAGATGATAATCCATTAACCACAAATACATGGCTTACAGTGATTTATTTATGTGAGTCCAATTTGGAAGCAGGCAATGAATATAAAATAATTCGTTAAAAATTAATATAGGTAAAACAATTTAAATAAAAATCATTCATTCACGCGCTCAATTAATATGCGAACGCACAATATTTAGTGACAGGTAGAGTGGTTGGCTGCGATATTTATTAATTGCGTTTAAATGTTGTTTACGTAGTACATGCATTGCATTGTGTAACATTTTTCGTCTTTAATTTGAAGCATTTCATTTTTTTTACTTCTCATATTTTCTTTCTTTTTTTAATCGTTAATTTCATAAAATATGCGCAAGGTCAAGTGAATAGCGAGGCATCTTTAAGGCATTCTCAAAATACATACATACATACATACATATTCATGACAATACGTAGAGGCCAAAATTGTTCGATAAAAATGCGATTAGCAACATATATGCATACATATGTACATATGTATATATGTATGTATGTACATAATTATTTTTTAGCTACTCTGCTTTGCTTTGCTTCAATTAACTTATTGTTGTACACAGTCGCTCAAAAAACAAAATGCACAAGGAAGTGATGTTCATTAATGGAAAGGCAACAGGTTCATGGTGATTTTTGAAAAAAAAAAAAATTTTTTTATTTTTTACACAGGCAAGTGATTTTTTGTTTTTTGTTTTGGTCAAAAACCAGTGTTCCGCTGAGTCACTTAAATTCAACGATCAGAATTTTTCCCAAAATCCGTTAAATTTTTAATTCAATTAACATCATGTCTGTTTTTCAATATTAAATTGTTTAAGTTACACTGCGGGACAGTAAAAAGTGGTCAAGAAGAAAAAATATTTGTTATTACAGCCCCAGGCCACCGAATTACCACCAATGCTAAAAGCTGAAAAACTTGAACTATAACTAAATAGTTAAAGTGTTTAATCGCCCGGCTTACAAGAAATTAGAAAACTTTAACCATTCTAAAAACTCACCCAAATCTACAGCTACTTGGCGAATTTTAATTCTTAAATATTCGAGGAAAAAGTTTTTTATCAGATCCTTTGAGCCAGCTTCCTTGCATATGCGGTAGAACTTGTAGAAGTAAAGAGCGATCCTTCTGACATGCTCACCCGCTGGCCAATATGCTGTGTAAACAGTCGTTAATTTTTAGGTATTATCATTCCCAACACAACCCTGGTTTTAAGTGAATCGTTATATTACAGATCAAACCATAAACGATAAAATATAGCTTCACCTATGCTTAGCTTCCGTATAGAAAATGAGAGACTTTGACTTCACTGAATACTGGATACAAAAGAGCTTAGTACTTATGACTTGATTAAATGATAAGTATAAAAATAAAGAATTTCGGGATTTTAAGTTAAATTTCGTGTCTTTGGGGCACTTCTCGATTTTCGGGACTGTTTCGGCATTTTTGGAGAGATTTCGGAATTTTTGAGACTACTTCAGGATTTTCGGGACAACTTCGAAATTTTCGAGACTACTTCGGGATTTTCGGTACTATATATGGGAATTTTCGGAACTGTTTCGGGATTTTCGAGACTGCTTCGAGATTTTCAGTACAATATAGGGCTTTTCAGGACAGTCGAAAACGTCGGTAGTTAAGTTTTTGTTTTCCCTAGTCGGGCTGCCATGTCCACCGCGTATGACACAGTTTGCGCAGAGCCGACCCTCGTTTGTCCATCCCCATGTTTATTTTCATATACTTATGTCAAAATGCCTTTTGGCCCATACTTGGTTAATCTCGAATTGTCCAGAATTTGAGGCCAACTCTCCCTCTTAGGGACCCATGCAGTTATGTCCGGAGCGATAAAGAGGAGAGTTGTCTTTTGCGTTTGTGCATCAGTACGGGACATCCTTCTAACAAGTGCTATGCAGTCTATATATCCGTCCTGCAAAATTTTCATCACTCCTGCGAGTTAATTAGCAGTTTAGTCAGGTGATAGTTTAGCCTGCAATGTCCTATCAGGATTCCTGTAACAATTCTTAAGCTATTCTTGGATAAGCTCACACATTCCTTAAAGCGTTTTAGGTTATACATATGTTCCTAAAAGTGCTTTGGACTGCTCTAGACCTGATAGATTGAGCGTCTTCCTTTAACCAGGCCAGGGCAGAGAGTGCGCCTTTCCTAAGCCACAGAAGGGCTGTGGATCGATGAAAGGTATTAATGCTTCTTTCTTTGCAAGTTTATCGGCAATCGCGTTTCCTTTAATACCAATATGTGCCGGAATGCAGAGAACCTAAACTTGATTGGTCTGACCAAGAGTATTCAGCTTATCAAGACACTCCATCACCAGTTTAGATGTTACTTGATGAGTTCTGAGGGCCTTGATAGCCGCTTGGCTGTTAGTCAAGATCGCAGTGTTCTGATACCGGTAGTTTCGCTTGATATTAAAGTCCGCGCATCTTTCAACGGCGTTTGTTTCAGCTTGGAAAATGGACATATGTTTTCCCATGGGTTCCGAGTATCTTTACCTTGGTCCAACTACAGCTACCCCGGTACCCTCGTCAGTCAATGAGCCACCGGTGTACCAGGTAATCTTGTTTTGGTTTATCCGATATGTTTCGGATATGCCTGCCCAGCTCTTCTTATAGGCGTATAGCTCCAGTCTAAGATCTTTGGGTTCAATCCAGATATATTGCTTTCATTTTGGCTGCATAGAGGGTCACAGCGGCTTTCCTTACTCGCACAATGCAAATACTTTCAAGACTAAATGAAAGCAAATCAGATTTAGCAGAAGCTACGCCAAAAACATTGCCGATTGTATAAAAGATTAGACATTCAACATGAGAAAAATCAACGGAGAAGACCACATGGAGAATGTGGTGAAGGTGAAGTACTTGTCAGAGTTTGGAAGGTAAGTGGATCCTTTCAAAGTTCCGCCAGTTCGTTCCGATTTATTGCGCTGGGAGTCTGAAAAGCTTGCTGTGGAGTTCAACTCAAAATTTGCTGAGCATCTTTCCTTTTACCCGCAGTGTTACCATACAAAAGACCCACAGAAAAACTCTTCAATGAACTGTCTGGATGTCAATAACCCGCTGGTCAAAATTTATGTAAGTATGTCGTACGTACCGCCGGAAAAATATATACATACATATATCCGGTTTACAGCGGTCGAAGCCCGCTTCAATTGCCTATCACACGTTAAAGTGCAAACATTTTTCACTCTCGATTGAATGCAAAAATTTAAATTTAATATAAATGCCTGCAACCGGATGCATTTATGGACATTAAAAGTGCATTTAAAACACTGCATTATACGCATACTCAACACACGTACATATGTATGTATGCAAAAACATGTTGTATTCACATAAAAATGTCTGGCAGATGCTTAAGGTTAAACGGACTTTTGAATTGGGTTTTTGACCGCAACAATTTTGTCGCTCAAAGTGTGCGACATCAAGGTGAAGTGTAAAATAGGAATAATAAAAGGAAACGTTGCCAATGAAGTGCCATTGCACATACACGCATACATACATACTCGAATTTATACAGTTTTGTATGCGTGGGCTGGTACATTAGTGGTATTCATCTAAACCGATAACTTTATCAAGCAGATAATCTTATAAGTTTATGCACTCTGTTACATGAACGACCCACACTCTCTTTTCGTTTACACATGCGACAATAGTCGTGTTTTCTTTGGTTATAAAGCGCAGTGTCACTAAGGTTGGTGTTATGCAGAAATTTTGTTTGGCAAACTGCGTGCAATTGTTGTTGTAGCAAACTCGGAGAGAGCGAGTTTGGCGACTCTCACAGCAAACTAATTTTGTTTGGTCAAACTGCAGCAAATTCGGTGTTGTCATATACAAAAATTTTAAATTGTGCGCGTTATGTACATCTGAAATTCTCATTTCGTGTTGGCAATAGCCATGAAAACCATAATGAACGTGCAACCCTGTGCCAAACTCGACATAACCACCTCCGAGCAAACTAAGCAGCCGCCATTTAATTTGGCAAACAAAAGTTTGTCTGCATAACACCGACCTAACTTTATACTACTAGCACCGGGATAAAGAAATTATAGAAACTACCTCACTAAATTGGAAAAAATTATATTTACGAGATATCTATTTAAATAAATGTACATATAACATAAAGGCTATTTATTTGAAGCAAGTTATAAGAAACAATGGCAGAATGTCTGTTTGTGTATGAATTCATTTGTCACGGCTACCAAACTTTGCGAATTATCAGTGAAACAAAACAAACAGACGGGATAATAATTGAACCAGATCTCTAGCAGGATCATATCGTTGTTGAATTTGCGTGCAAAATTTGTATGCGGATCCCGATTATTGCCTAAGAAAACATAGCTAGAGTTGCGACAGAGTTGCATTGTCTTCAGTTTATCAAGTTTATTCAGTGAAATCGCTGGATAAATTTATCAGAAATGTGTAAACGAGTTTCCATACAAATTTTGACAGTTCATTTATAAGGTTTACACAATTATAAGTTTATACGGTTGACAATGCATTTATAAGGTTTGATGAATACCCTTATTATGAAGGAGTTTGTAGCGAAATATAACCAATATTACCAATAAAAGAGGTATAAAAACTTATCAAGTAAAAATGCAATTCTGATTGACGGAAGTTGATATGCGTATCCAAGTATAAATATGTATGTATGTAGTGTATGCAAATCAATGGATTTATACACACACACATGAGTGTATATTTATGCTAATGCAAGACCTTATCAGTTTTTTTTTTTATTAATTCAAGTGACATTCGAAAAGAGACGTTTTGATAGCAAAATTGAAAATGCGCAGTAAGAAGCTTGATATTTTTGGCGTACTAGAACTAATTTGAAAAAAAAATATGAGGTGAATTAGCCCTTCATTAGCTAACAAAATTCAGTATTATGATATTTACGGAGTCGGTGGTAAATAATATAACCTATCCCAGGTTCTCCTACTATTCCCAGTCAACTGAATTGTATAGTAGGAATTTCTTTTAATATTTCATCGTTGCTATGAACCTTTCCAAAACGTTTATTTTATCTTTTACTAGGTGAAAGGATGTCTGAACTATAATTTTATAATATAAGAAAATCCCTGGGAATTAAATTTTTATTTCAAAACTTTAATGTAATTGATTGACTAATCCTTATTAATACATAATACATACAGTGGTCGAATAAATTATAGCCGCACCACATTTTGAAAAATTTTAAATGGGCAAATTTAACGGAAACTTCACACAGAAATGGTGCAACGGAACTTGCACACGGACGCTGCACACGTAAATGATTGGAACGGAATCAAGTGCTTCTTAAATGTATGCAAATGGTATTAATTTAAAAAAAAATTAAGTTTAAAGAATAACACTTAGAAAAGACCAATACAAGAATGAAAGTAAAGGTAGATACGTACATAGATAAAGAAAAGGATAAAGGCAAAGGTAAAAGTAAAAACAAAAAGGTAAATGCAAAAATTGCGATCAAGGTAAATTTATAGACTTTGCTTATACAAGGGCAAAGGTGAAGGGTAACATATAGATGAAAATAATGATAAACATAAAAGTAAAAAGAAAGATAAATGTAAAGAAAAGGATGAGGATGTGGATACCGATATAAGTAAAGATCAAGATAGAGGAAGAAAGATTAATATAAAGGTAATTATGGAGAAAACGATATAGACAGAGACACAGAGACTCAATCTAGGAACTATTTCGGGATTTACCGATTTTTTTTTATCGATTTCGTTATAGAAATTTTTTATTGACTTTGTTATCGATATTCTTGGACGATTTTGATATCGACATTTTTTACCGATTTTATTATCGGTATTTTTGTCCATATTGTTATCGATATTTTTATCGATATCGATTTTGTTATCGATATTTTTTATCGATTATGTTATTGATTTTATTATCGATATTTTTATCGAATTTGTTATCGGTATTTTTATCAATTTTGTTATCGATATTTTTGTCGATTCTCTTTTATCGATTTTATTATCGATATTTTTGTCGATCTTGTTGTCAGTTTTGTTATCAATTTAGTCATCGGTTTTGTTTCGACATTGCTAGCCATTTATTGTTATCAATATTTTTATCGGTTTTGTTATCGATATTTTCATGGTTGTTACTAAAGATAAAGGAAAAGAGAATAACATAAATGTAATTAGAACGAACAGGTTAGAGGTAGAGATCTAGATAACCCAGAAGTAGAGTAACCCAGAAGTAAATTTATAACTGCCTCTTGTGTAACCTAGCAGAAAATGTGTCATTACTTCATTGGTTCAGGGCATTTCGGGACCAGTTCAATACTAGTTCAGTACGATTTCGGGATTAGTTCAAGATCACTTCGAGGCCTGTTCAAATTCTGGGCTATTTGAGCCGAGTTCAGGCCTAGTTCGGGTTCATATGGAGACTAGTTCAGGGCCATTTTGGGTCTGGTTCAGGACTATTTCAGAATCATTTTGGAACAAGTTCACGACTCTTTCGAACATTTCTGAAACATTTCAGTACTAGTTGTGGGCCATTGGAGACTGGGACAAGACTAGTTCGAGTACGTTCCGGGTCTTGTTTCGGTACTAGTTCACGACTATTTCAAGACCACGTCAGGACTATTTCAGGAACATTTCGGGAAAAATTACACTCATGTGGTTATTCTAGCGCCACAGCTAGATTTTTTTCCGATATTTCCCACTGTGGGAGACCTAAGCGCGGCCAAGAAATAAAAATAAAAATTCGAAATTGCCTGAAGTGAAAGGATCACGACGTGGCAATCAACAACACTTTTAATTTGAATTTAAGCACATCAAATGAACAACAAAGATCAGTCAATGCTTAGAAGCATGAAATACATTTGTATGTATTTCGTAACATCTATGCCACGATCGTTTGTGTGATCAACGACACTAAGCGCACAGCTGAAACTATTTAAACATCAAACAGTGAACTAAAATTGAAACCTAAACAATAAATGAATGCTCATCCGCTACTCATCCATACAATGCAGGCTGACAGACATTTTTGACTACAATTTGTGAATAGATGGAACTTGTTTGCCTCAACCTTGAAGTCATATGACAAAATACGCACGAAGCAGCGACGAGCATCGTCTTTTCGTTTTATGACTCAGTTACTTTTTTTTTATCAAGTTGCCTTTCCAAACGGAACTGCACGAAAGCACCCAAATAATAAAGGAATTAATTAAATTCTATTTCCAGATTTCGTGCGTGTTTCTAGTTAATCGTAAGCGGAATTAACTATGCTATAGACCAATAAAATTTAAGAGAATGAGGAGATGCGAAATTACTAGAAACGTTTGAAGCTTCTGCTTTGTGGTACTTTATTTTTAGGCCTTTTGACTTCGAGTAGGTTTGCTAAATGAGAATGGCAATGCGAGCTGGTTGAGAAGATGCACTAGCAAATTTATTGCGAAAATAAAGCACACAAATTATCTTCATACATGCATTATACTAGAAGACATGAGGCATTCCAAAATATTGGCAAAATCTTTACATGGAACTTATACAGGCGCTATTTAGAAAGAAAAACTCTTTAACTTCAAGTTCTGCAGGTCAGAGATTATTTCACTTTTAGGTAAGAAGTTAGCAGATGTGCGAAACCCACAGGTTAGCGAAAATAAGGGTCTGAAACCGTGCAAGGCTCAGTCAAAACTCCTTAAGTATTGGTCTCAAGAACTAACAGTACTCCGAAAAGGGGGTGTGCGGGCTGTTCAACAGTGTCAAGCGCACGGGATGCTGGCAGTAATATGCGGCTAGGCTAACAAATTACATCAAATAGATCAAGAAGGCGAAGACGAAGAGTTTCAAAACCTTCTCATAAGGTATCTCTGCCGCGAGGCCACACAAGGCTCTGGCGAGAGGAATCAGAGGGAATCATCGCTAGTGCTTAGGCTTTCTTATGGCACCTACACTAAAAGTAAAGAAGAGATGGAAGGTCCTCAAGGCGCTCGTCGGCAGCAGTTGGGGTAAATACAAAAAAACGTTGCTAGCAACATACCAGGCAATCGGCCGGCCGGGGACTAGCTTAACGCGGTGGACGGAGCTACAGACTTGTAAGAACGCCGCACTCCTGACAGCGACAGGGAGCCTCCTGTCGTCGCTTGTGCACCACTTGCACAGCGAGTCCAAATGCTTCCCGTAAGAGAACACAACAAAATGTTCTGCAAACAGTTTCTATTGGGATGTCAGAGACGTGGTCAGCCAACCAGACCCTTACTTGAGGAGGAGCCTCCCCAAAGACAAGTCAGCGGGCACCTATTCGAGTACATAGATGCAGTCCAGATGTACATTGACCAACCACGGGTGATCGGAGCCCAATCACCTCCTGTGGCAGATATGGAGCTTCAACTTCGAAGAGAGGCCCTCGCTACTCTGGACCAGTTATGGGCTGGATATTGCAGCCGTCTCAACAGCTACCTGTTCAGACTAGATCACAATATTGCTAATGAGTGTCTGGCGTGTGGAGACTCACCGCACGACACCAACCACCTATTCACATGCCAGCTCAACCCTACTCAACTAACACCACTCTCCCTTTGGTCCGACGCCGTCTAAACAGCCCGTTTCTTAGGCCTACCGTCAGTTGAGCTTGTCAATGATTGGTGAACAATCCGAAATAGGAGGAGTTGTTGGTGCCGCTGCAACAACAATAGCAAGAGAGGGAAATCGCTCCGCTTACAATACACGGATATCTCCAATCTGGAAATGGAGCTGGGGCTCCAGTTGACCAGGCCGCGACCATCTGACTGGAGACTGGCAAGAAGTATGTATATATACTCACCCAGAATCTGGCCAGAAGGCTCCAAGGATAAATAGCATCGGTCCACTCATGCGAGAACAGGGTGGAGAGAGTCTAATATAGCACCTAGTGCACATAATGAGAAGCAGTCTTGCGGAAGCTTACCTACGTCCTGCAGCTGTGGTGGATAGCGCGAGTAATCTTTATCGCGAAGAAGGATAAAACGGAAATTTAACTAGCGAAGTGTTGCAGACTTATAAGCATAGTTTATTTTGTGTTGAAACCAATGGAGAAGATAGTAGTCAACCATATTAGATCTAACATCCTTAAGGCAAAACCTTTACAACTTTTTCAGCATGTATTATAAGCTGGTAGGTCCACAGACATAGCCCTGTATAAACTGAAATTTGGAGTGAATTTGAATGCGGCGAAACAGTACTTGATATAGAGGGAGCATTTGACAATACATCTTACTCTGACATGCACTGGACACTGAAGAAAAGAAATGTTCAGCCGTGATCTGCTGCGCTATACTATAATTGATGAAACCGAAGTAGGGGACAGCGTGTTACAACAATAAACTAAATAGGGCTCCTTTACATTTTCTCTGACAAAAATATCCGCTGGCCAGACTATGCAACCGACATAGTAATCATCGCCAGAGGAAAATTTTAGATGCGACCACCTACAAGCCCACGAAAGCTCTAGCTTTGGTTTCAAGAACCACCCTGGCTATCACGATTGAGAGAATACAAAGGTTGCGCCGATCTCGGACCGCTATTCCTCTCTTAACGAATTTGACAGAATCGTTGTTTGCATGACGTCACACTGGTGCAACTTGTTTACGTTTTCCTTGCAACATTTTTTCTTCTTCTTCCATTCTTGCTAACGTTTTGGCATTTCTCTCTCGCAATTGCACCGTGTAACGTCAAACAAAAGTTATTCTCAAAAATCCTCTCTGATCGGCGCAATCTTGTATTCTATCATTCTTGCCTGGCTATGGTAAGACAATCCCTCCCCAAACTACAACGACTGGAATATTTATGCATAACTCTCTCTAAACCTCTACATATACCAATAGGTTTCAAATAGAGGTATGCAGCAAAGCAACCTGGAGTTTCTCTTTGGGAGGTTAATTAAACTTTATAATCTTCTCTTGTTATACCTTCCCATTGAACTCTTTGCCTGATGCATTCTTACCGACGTATGCCTCTACCTCCTAAGCTACCTACTCCCAGGAAAGACTCGGCGGCAACTGGAATCATGACTGCCGCAAAAAGATAGATGGCGTAAAGTTTCGCCCGAAAGGTGCTCGGTTATTTCTCCGTAGCAATGGATATACTGGTCCTTGGGCCGTAAATTTCAGACGTTATTTCTTCTGCAAATGTGCAACTGGGTCTAAATGTGGAGTGTCTACCATTATAATTCATTGGTATATATTTTGTTGGCCAATACTTTTAAATGGAGTGGTGGTCTGGTAGCCGGTTTTAACTACGAAATCAGCTACCAACACACTACAAAAAGTGCAAGGGATAACCCTACCGAGGACTATTGGAGCCCTACGCCAACTGAAGCGATGAATATGATGTGACCTTTGTCATACGCCGACTCTACAGGAAGTAAAGTACTATTGCGACAACTTTCGAAAAATTGTATAAAGTAGAAATTTCAGCAGGGAACAATGGACACAGGATTTTCCGGGACCCAAAATGGAAAACAAAGTTGGAGGTTTCATTTTAATAAAACTAGTAATACAGAAGTCATTCCGCCCACAGGACAACTGTAGCGTCTTCCACGCTTTCCAGCCTTTGGCCAATATCGGAGCTTAAAATGTGGAGGAAGCTCATTGTACTCTGTAGGGGAGAAATTTTCTTAGCTATTTGTCTGTTAACTAGTCATATCACCACAGGAAGGTACGCGGTGATACTCGGGTTGCCGTTCAATGATTGCTGAAGAAGCTGTAGAGATGAGGAGGAACCTCAATCCGTGAGGCATTTACATACTTTGCGAATGTGCCGCATGGGTGCTGAAACCTTTGAAGACCTCAGCGATTTAAGCAAAGGTATAAGGCGATTGCTCAATCCGATCAACTTCACATACTGCTTTGTATAGGAGGGGAGTTAATGACCAACCGAATCTAACGCTTGACTTCATGAAGACGTGTACAGATTCATTTAAGTATACATTTTTTATCTCAATTTTTTCTGGAATGCACCTACCAACTAACTACACATAGGAATGCATCAATGAACACAGTCACGTATACATAAGTAGTTTTGAGAAAATGATCGAAAGTGAACGTAAAATTTTTTATGAGATATTAAATGTTTACTATAAATAGATTTATTACAGCATGAATATAAAGATTCGTAAACACATGGCTCATATTTAAATCATATTTAAGCTGACTTTGATGTATAATTCTATTAATAATAACAACAAGAATTCCCTACACATTACGAGGACGCAACAATGCGTAGGCTGTCTCCACATCAAATTAGTTTGCTCGATGGCAGTCTGAAGTTTTTAAAACTTCGCACAAAACATCCACTTATTCCAATCACTGCAGCGTGCAATTTAATGACAGCTAAACAAAGGGTGGCTTACTCCAAATTGAATAGAATAAGCTAAGAACCTGCCATATAATGCATGTACATATATATGTAGGGTGATATAAGAGTGATGCATATCTTTGACAGCAATTGTTTGTGAAAATTAGACGACATGGACTTGGCCAATATGTGGTTTCACTTGTCAAACAGCGGCGCCACACTCGTCAAGCAGCGAATGAAACAATGATCCTATTGCGAAAGTCTGCGGTCTTATTGAATCACCCTATATTAGACTGACCAGAAAAAAAAAATCAATTGCTTTGTTTCAAGTACTTGAAAATTACTTGTCCTTCAAACCGTGCAAACGCTAAATCCCTCGGGAAATTGGCGACGCAATCGCCAGAAGTAAACAAACACATCAAATGGAGTTTAGGCTACGCACATACACTCCCTGCCAGGGACCCTGAAAATGTAGGTTTTCATCAGGGCTCCGCGAGGTTTTGAGTTCTCAGGGCAGAGTACATCATCTATTATAGCTATCTATATACACCAGTTTATGAAATAGTCGATGATTCAATAATAGAAGGTTGAATAACCTGGCAGTTGTCTCGCTCCCGCTCCCGCTGCCCAGAATCGCGGACATTTCCCAGCATTTGGTCCGCTGGGATGTAGTATTTTAATAATTCAAGTATTGAAACCACTTTAAGTAATCATCTTTATTCATAACATTGCCTTTTGTTACATTCATTGGCGAGATTTGCTAATTATGAGTTCGTTGTAATTTTTATAGCTAATCACAAACAGCCCTTTTAGCAACAAAGTTGAAAAGAATTAAGTATTAAAATTTGTGTGAATTGCAATTATTAGGTTATGCAAGATTTAATGAGAATCCGGGAGTTTAGTGAATTCAAATTATGGATATGTACACATGTACATTAGGGTGCATCACTCTCCATACAAACTAAAAATCGGTAGGGTTTTGTCATCGGAATTATGGAAAAAATTTATTTTATTTTAAGCAGGGATCGCAGTCATTTAAAAAAAAAAATATTTTAATCAGCATTATTTTATAATAAATAGTAATTATCATTATACAAAAAAGAATGTAGATTTTTGCCGCCATGTTAGCCACTTGACTTTTGCTCGCATTTTGCCATCTCTATCAAAATCAAGCTACCAGCACAAAAAAAAATGATTGCCTTTGAAAAAATTTCAAACAACTGATTTTAAAACGAAAAATCTGTAATTTTAATAAAATAAAAAATTAATTGCGCGTTTGAAAGCTGTAGGAATCTTTTAAATTTGTGCAAGAATTCCAGAGTCAAATTTTTAAAATTTTTCTCGTTTATTAGAAATAAGTGGTTGGAAGCTTCTAACGTGAAGGAATAAAATCTTCCCGACGATTTTGTTGTTCAAAGCAATATATGTATTTCCTCAATTTCAGAATTTTTGGAGAAACTGAATCGTATGTAAGTATATTTATATGTACATTAGACTGCATCACTCCCCATACAAAAAAAAAAAAATCGGTAGTGTTTTCCCATTGGAATCTATTATATTTTGAGGCCTGCACGAAAACATTTCGGAAAAATATTAAGACTTACTGGAGCTGGACTGATTTGAAAATACCTCCTTGAGTTTTTTATGAATAAAAATTGGTTTTTTTAAATATTTTTTGAAAAAATCACCTCAGATGGCAAAACAGTTTAAGCTTAAAAATTTAAATTTAAAAAAAATCAACAAAATCCTAATATTGAGATTTTTTTCAAAAATTGATTTAGAAAAATCTTAAATAACTCGGTCAAAAGTTCGCCGATTTAGACTTATCACTGCAAAGATATTTTCTCACCCGTTTTATTNTGATTTGAAAATACCTCCTTGAGTTTTTTATGAATAAAAATTGGTTTTTTTAAATATTTTTTGAAAAAATCACCTCAGATGGCAAAACAGTTTAAGCTTAAAAATTTAAATTTAAAAAAAATCAACAAAATCCTAATATTGAGATTTTTTTCAAAAATTGATTTAGAAAAATCTTAAATAACTCGGTCAAAAGTTCGCCGATTTAGACTTATCACTGCAAAGATATTTTCTCACCCGTTTTATTTGTTTGCATAATTAAATTCAAAGTATGAACGAGTGTCATTTTAAAAATATTATTATTATCATTCCGTTGATAATTTTTAAAATATTTTTATGCAGATTTTTTAAACTTAAACAGTTTTGTCGTCCGAGGGGATTTTTCAAAAAATCCTTTAAGAAACTATGTTTATTCATAAAAAAAAACTACATTTTTGGAGGTATTTTGAAATCGGTCCATCTCACGTAAATTTTAATATTTTTCCGAAATATTTTGGTGGAAGTCTTTAACTATAATATATTTTATGATCCCAGCGGAAAAACCGAGACTTTTTTTGGTGATGCAGTCCAATGAACATACATACATAGTACCTACATGAATAGAAAAATTGCAGATATTTAAAAAAATCTGCAAATTTTTACGTTTCTGATATGCTTTCTTAGTTTGAGGTTTCCTGAGGTAATCATAATTATAACACATTTTAGAACTCCAAAAGTTAACTATTTAGGATCGTATGAAAAGACTAAGAACCATTAAACACAATAGAAGCTCCCATCCCAAAATACCATAAATTATATTTTGTTAATACCAATGTGGCAACGCTGCTTCTAAAATGTACAATTTATGAAAACTTCAAAAATGCCTGTAAAAGTCAAAAAAGATTTAAGTGAAACTAGGTACCTTATATTTTTTTTATCATGGTAAATTTTATATTTTCGCTCAACAGAAATTATTATTCTTTGATTTTAATTTTTTCGATCAGAAATAATGAATATTTTATGACTTTTATTTTCTCGCTCAGAGATAATAATTTTTATTGAGACTTATTTTTCCACTTAAAAATACGGATTATTAATAAAACCTTAAAGGCCATACAGATGCAAGCAACTGAAATATTTATTTGAAAATTATGGTGAAGCTACCTTTTAAAAGGATAATCATTCTTCTTATGTGAAAAAAACTCAATAATAATTATTATATTTGAGCGAAAGATGAAATATCATAAAATGATCATTATTTTTTATCGGAAAAATGGAAATCAAATAGTAATTATTTTTAATTTTTATTGGTTATCCCCAAAAAGTTTTATTCTATGAAAATTACAACAACATAAATATACACTGCCGATGTATTGGCACAGCAAATTTTTCACAATATATATTTTTCCGCCAATTTTGTAAATATGGTTTAATCAACAAAAAAAAACGTAAAAAATAATTTGTAAACTTTGTGCAAAAGTCGCGAAAATTCAGCAAATTTTCTTTTTAGTATGCAGTTTTGTAGCCCATTAAATTCTAGTAAAAAAAAGTGCCAGTTTGAAGTTAGTCAAAAATCGCGTTGATTTTTGAGAATTTTTTTTGTTGAAGGTGTTTTGCATTTTTTCCATATAAAGTATTTTCGAAAAAAAAAAAATTGTATAGAAGAGACAGCGTGAAAAAAATTGCCAAAAATCGACGGTAATTCCTAGCTACTTAAAACTTGCACTTTATTATAAAAAAATTGGGCTAAAAATCTGCGAGAAAAAATTCTAAAAAATCTGATTAAAAAGTTGAAATTTTTCATGAAAATTTGCTGAATTTTCGCGAGTTTTGCACAAAGTTTAGGAATTATATTTTTATGTTTTTATATTAAGTGCCATACAAGTTTGTTAAAATTACAAACTTTAATCAAAAAATTCCTGAAAAACTATAAGGTTGCGCGCTTTGAAACTTCATACAGGAACCCCTCTACCTCCCATGTTTCCCTTAATGCTGTACTCCGTGGTTACCAATCTAAAGCCTACCCCCAATTTGAATTAAGATGGTCGGAAAGTTACACCAAACCCCCCCCTCCCCCCCCTATCTATCGCAGACTTCTGAAGGAGAATTTTATGAAATATAACGGTCCAAAGCTCCTGTTTATTTCTAAATCACCTGAAAAGCTCAATTCTGACTCACGAACACAGTCATAAAAAATTGTAAACAAACTCATATACGTATTCGCGAATTCGCCCTTAAAAATGTAAACAAACACAAACACCACCAAACACGAGTGTAAACAAATGCAACAGATGCAACAGCAATACAGCAGCTGTTTAGGAATGCTCACAGCTGATTGTCACTTTTGACAAAGAGAAAACAACCAAAACATAACAAATGTCAATTTTGACATGCGGCCATTTTTACTTTTCACTTGTACACACAAAAATCGACCGATTGGCAAAGTGCGGAAAAATGCAATTATAGTGCAAAAATTTTGAAGAATTCTATTATTTCTTATTAAAAACATAAGACGCTTACAGAATGTCCGGTACGCAGCGCACATTTGCACAAAAATTGAAGTGAGTGCTCTTTCCAGGGAGTGAATTGAAACAGACCTCACCCAATGGGCGTTGTTCGCCGCAAAGTGGAATTTTCTTTTGACTTTCACCGCGACTAGAGATTTTCACTTTTATTTAATTGTTTTCTTTGTTTTTTTCACAGACATAACTCATCCGAGTTGCGAAAAAATGTCGGAGTTTATCATTTGCAAATAAAGGCTGTGGATTCCGGCTCAATGTGTTCGTCCACGGTGAGTTTGTTGTAGCAGTTGGCAGGGATGGGAGGGGTTGGTGAGGCAAGCAATTCTGAACTTGGGTGGGGCCTCATGCATGCAACTCTTTAGAATGCAGGTCACTGACTCCCACGCAAATAAGTTATAATGCAGTGAAATAATCTAATATATGTATATATTTTATATATGTATAGTGAATGCATAAAAGTGTTCCTGTTATGTAGTATATGATTTCGCATAAAACAATTAAAAAAGTAGTAAAATTACTCACATGTTTGTATAAGTATATATGTATGTATTACTCCTTTTAAAGCTATCGCTCACCGAGCCGGTGGAACCCTTGGATTATGAGGAGTTTCTCACTCAACACATGAATATATTGAATCGAGATCCCTTGAAACATATTCTTGATTTTCCACCTGCAGATGTAGCGGTTAAGATTATTCCGCGCAAAATACGTACCATTGAGCATATTGTACCAAAAGAAAACATGTGAGTTGACATTTATAATATTTGATGTAGTAGTACCATTATTTTAAACAAAAAATGTTTCACCTTTGCAGCGCCGAGTTGCCATTGTATGTCCAGGAATGTGTCAACTGCTATACACGACCTTGGAAGGTAGTCGAATATGCACAGCGTCACTACTCGAGCTCTTGTTGTGCACGTGAGCGCATCGACCGTGGCACCATCAGCCCATCTGCCTATCAGCAAGAGTTCGAAATTGACAAAGAATTTGCATCTTTTGATGAGAATCTAACCGACAAAAGTGACAGCTGCACACCGAGTTCACGGCAATCGATCGCCAGCCTCTCCTCGGTGAGCTCGTGCACTGATACGTTGACACCGCGTGGTTCTTGGGCTAGCTTTGATTTGAGACGTTCGGTAAATGATCCACTAATACCCAATCTGCTTGATGATGTGCCGCCAGAACAAATTGATCAAACGAATGAGTCACGTCGACAAGAAGATCGCCAGGAAGCGCTATTCTCACTTTACCCAGAAGCCGATCCAGAGGATGTTATCGAACGGCGTTTACCGGCTGAAATACCCATGGAGCATTTGGGCCACCGCATACTCGTCAAATGTCTACAGTTGCGTCTTGAGTTAGAGGTGGAGCCAATATTCGCCACTATGGCGATTTATGATGCAAAGGAGCGCAAAAAAATATCGGAAAATTTTTACTTTGATATGAATTCGGATAATTTGAAGCGTATGCTGAGCACACATGTGCGTTG
Source organism: Rhagoletis zephyria (assembly GCF_001687245.7). Lineage (NCBI taxonomy): Eukaryota > Metazoa > Arthropoda > Insecta > Diptera > Tephritidae > Rhagoletis > Rhagoletis zephyria. Next base: position 135,305 of record NW_016158108.1, on the reverse strand, counting down.
CGCAGATGCAAGCACACAAAGTCGTGCTGGTATTTTCGAGATAACCTATCCGAGCAGTGACATTTTTCTAGTCATACGGTTAGAAAAAGTTTTACAAGGCGATATTAAGGATTCTGTGGAACCATATTTGAAGGACGACAAGGACAAATATCGCGACAAGGCCAAATCGAATGCTGCAGACTTTTGTGAACGTTTGGGCAAATATCGTATGCCATTCGCATGGACAGGCATTTATTTGAACAGCATATTCAATGGCGAAAATGTGGAAAATAAAGATGGTGCTGGTGGGAATGCAGAGAAAGATGCGTCCGGTGGTGGTAACTTGACCTCAGCGGTTAGCTCTAATAGCTTGGGTGAGTTTGCAGGACCACGAAATTTTAGGAAACAAATTAAATTTGACTAATGTATTTTAGATCGCAAGGCATCCACAAGCAGTTTCGATCAACTGCGACGCAAAGCGAATGATATGAGCGGCACTTTGACACGGCGTGGCTCGCTCGAGAGAAAGGAGAAACGAAGATCTTGGTCTTTAGATGACTTCGCTAATGTTATCGAGACTTTCAGGCCAATAACAATAACTGTATCGAGTTTCTTTAAACAAGTAAGTGGGATTTATGAGCGGCAAGGTGTTACGTCAATTTTATTTTTGTGTGATATCGCATTCTTATCTGCCTCCTCTTTTTTTTTACTCCTTAACAGGAATCCGATAAAATGAAAGATGAGGATCTTTATAAATTTTTAGCTGAGTTGAAGCGTCCCAGCAATGCTATGAAAAAATACAAATGCATACCTGGATCGATAAAGCTCGAAATTTTACCCTGCCCCGAGGAGGTGAAAAACGCCTTAACACCCGAGCTAGCCAAAATTGATCCCTATCCGGAGGACAAAACGCGACCGATTAAGGAAATATTAGAATTTCCCTCGGCCGCCATTTATAATCCACATTACACCTATCGAAACTTACTTTTCGTCTCACCTAAAGAATTGAATTTCTCATCACGCGCTGGTTCTGCACGTAACATCGCCGTTCGCGTACAACTCATGGCTGGTGAAACACAAGTAGATGCAGTTAATGCTATATTTGGCAAGTCTTCTTGTCCGGAGTACGCAAGCGAGGCCTTCACAGCAGTTAATTACCATAATAAATGTCCAACATTTTATGATGAAATCAAAATCGCTTTACCGGCTTATATAAAACAAAATCATCATCTCTTCTTCACGCTCTATCATGTTTCGTGTCAGAAGAAGCCACAAGAGATGCAACCATCAGTGGAAACGCCAGTTGGTTATACATGGCTACCGCTGCTGCAAGATGGTAAATTGAAAGTAGGCGAATTTCAGCTACCAGTAATGGTAGAAACGCCACCCGAGAACTACTCGTTCATACCCCCCAACGTGCATTTGCCCGGCACCAAGTGGTTGGATAATCATCGCCCCGTTTTCACGATAACTGTGGACGCTGTAACAGCAGTACATACTTTGGACCCGCATTTGGACGGGTAATGAAATTAAATTGTTGCGGAAAAGGTTAATAAGTTTGCAATTTCAGTTTCTTTCTCACTTGCGATTATCTGGACTCACGTAAAATACCGCCGCGCATCGGTGAAGGCAACATGGAGAATGAAATGAAGAAGGCCTTGTTAGAGATTGCAAGCGCTGAGCGTGAACCTTTAGTGAAGAATTTACATTTGGTGTTGGATAAATTGATAGAGCTCTTGGTGACGACCTATAAAATTGGCGGTCAACCACTGTCACTCGGTTCCACCGTCTTTGAAATGCTTTGTATGGTGTCTGCGAATCTCTCGGTTAGCTAGATTTACCTTCTGTGGTTTAGTGTGGTAAACTTTTATTACATACCCTATTCTTTAGATACTGAACGATGATTTAGTAGTGGATCAATATGGTCGCCAAGCGCTGCTTTCCACATACGTGCAGTTTCAATGTCGCATACCGCATCCTTTTGGTAGCAAGCGGCGCATCACCTACAGTCGCAGCAATGCCGAAGAGATGACAGCCAGTACATCTGACACCTACAGTCTATATGAAAATGTTTCAATTGGTCGCAGCCTAGATCGCAAGGGTCAGTGTTAGACTCATGCAAATACTTTTTTTTTTTAGTTTTTAGATATAAACAAATTTTTCTTTCTTCTGGCTTTTAGAACACATCTTGGAATTGTCGCCTACATTCGGTAGCCGCGACGGTCAAATCCGTTTACTTCACGAAGAATTAGCACTGCACTGGGTTGTAGCCAGCGGCAAGGCAACTGAGCTCGCTATGTCCAATTCATGGTTTCTATTTGAATTGATTATCAAATCGATGATTGAACATTTGGATTATAGCTGCGCATTAGCTGCACCACGCAAGCAGCGTTTTCCACATCAATTTACCGACGATGTTTCGACACTGGTGCATTTGGTAACTACCAAAGTTGTGGGTTATCACAGTGAAGAGCCGAAATTGGCGCAATCGCTGAATGCCAGCTTGGGTTTCTTCATATTTGATCTCTTCAGCATTATGGATCGCGGTTTTGTTTTTGGTCTCATTAAAACCTATTATAAAGTGCTAATTTCGAAGAATGCATCCATACCCGATTTGATGAATTACAAAATAGATTTTTTGCGTATTGTATGCAGCCATGAACATTTTGTGGCATTAAATTTGCCATTCGGCACGCCCTATACCACGGTTTCAGCTCCCTGCAGTCCAACACCGAGCACAACGTCGAGCAATAGTCAAACTTCTTATGTAAGTTGTGGATGTTGATGCGAATAGTGACAGATAGTTTATTTACAATTTTCTTGCAGAGCTCCATGGAACGCGCATTGCATGCAGATTTGAGCGCTGATTTTCGCCAGCAACACTTTCTGGTCGGCTTGGTGCTTAGCGACTTGGCGACAGTGCTCGAAGTGCCGTATGTATCGATTCAAAAACTTAAATAAATATAAATGCATACGAAAATTCATTTTTTGTGCTTCTAGCAATCCTCAGCTGCACGGCAAAGCCATTCGTTGTATCCGCAATCTAATGACCTCACACGATCTAGATCCACGGTATAGCGAGGTTGAGGCGCGCGCACGCGTTGCTTCGCTCTACCTCCCTTTGCTAGGTGTTGTCATGGACGTCATACCGCAGCTACACCAATATCTCACAGACACACATGATCGCCTGCAAAGCATTGGTCTGCTTGAAGACTATCAGGGCCCGCACCAGAGCCTCTCCACTTCAACGATGAGTGCCGACTTCGCCTACGCCAACTCTGCCCATCGCGCATACAACTATCTCAATGATCAAATCAAAAATAAATCACAATTAAGCAGTGAGAATACACGTCATTTGCTCGCCTGTTGCGTTTGGGTGTTGAAAAATCTTGAACGTAGCGTCTTATATCGCTGGCTACTCGGTCTCAGTCCACATCGCGTGCATCAAATGTTACAGCTCTTGAACACTTGTATACCCTGTTTCGAGTATAAGGGCCAAAAGCGGTTGCCCTCACTTAAGCGCAATACGCAAAGTTTCCGTAAGCCAACCGATTTGAAAGAGAAGCTCGAAGAGTGTATACGTGGTACCAACTCGGCGCGCTATGATCTGATAAACAGACGCAAAGATCGCAATTCGACAGAAAAATTTCGTTGGCGTAAAGATCAAATGCCATACCGTTCGCAATTATACGATAATACCAACAAAGCAGATCCGGAATTGGAGTTAAATCATTTTATTGAAGGCTCTTTAGCCACTGAAATTTCGTTGATTATTTTAGATGCTTTGGAAATTATTGTACAGGTTTCCACCAATTCGGAAATGCATCACAACCTGTTGGGTACAGTTTTGAAAGTGTTGCTGCATGCACTCTCACGCAATCAAAGTACATTATCGCTTCAAAATCAGTTTGCATCGCAGCGCGCATTAATTTTCAAATTCCCCAATTTGCTGTTCGACGAAGAGACGGACATTTGTGCGGATCTGTGCTTGCTTTTGTTGAAGCACTGCGGCTCATTGCTGCCGGCCATACGTTCACAAGCTTCAGCTTCGCTGTATCTGCTCATGCGACAGAACTTCGAGATTGGCAATGTAAGTGAATTAGAAGCAGTTTGAATGATTTTCATCAAACTTTTCCATTTTTTATATTCCCATTTCCAGAATTTTGCGCGCGTCAAAATGCAAGTAACCATGTCTCTCAGTTCGCTAGTCGGCACAAGCTCTGCATTCAGCGAACAATCTCTGCGACGAGCACTTAAAACCGTACTCGTCTATGCAGAATCAGATCAAGATCTACAGGAAACTTCATTCCCGGAGCAGGTGCAAGATTTGCTTTTCAATTTGCATATGATCCTCTCCGACACCGTTAAGATGAAGGAATACCAAGAAGATCCCGAAATGTTGCTCGACCTTATGCATCGCATAGCCAAGGGATATCAAAATAATCCTGATTTACGGCTTACCTGGCTGGAAAATATGGCCAAGAAGCATCGTGAACGCGCCAACCACACCGAAGCAGCCATGTGCTATGTACATTCAGCTGCGCTAGTTGCCGAATATCTAAGCATGTTGGAGTCACAACAGCATTTGCCAGTAGGTGCTGTTAGTTTTCAACGGGTTACGCCAAATGCGCTCATGGAATCCGCCGTATCGGATGATGTTCTAAGTCCCGGCGAAGATGGCATTTGCTTGGGTAATCACTTTACTGAAAGTGGTTTGAAAGTATTGCTGGAGGAGGCATCGAATTCCTTCCAAATCGCTGGCATGTACGAAGCCATGAACGAAGTGTATAAAATACTGACACCCATTTGTGAGGCGAATCGAGATTTTCAGAAATTGGGCAAAATACATGGTAAGCTGCAAGAGGCCTTCAACCGCATTGCACAGCTACAGGGTAAGCGGGTATTTGGTACCTATTTCCGGGTGGGTTTCTATGGTGCAAAGTTCGGTGATTTGGATCAGCAGGAATTCATTTACAAGGAGCCGACGCTAACTAAGTTGCCGGAGATTTTTAGTCGACTACAGGTAAGTGGGAGGGGTGGGGCGTTGTTAGAAGAAGTATGTACATACATAAGTGTGGTACGTTGGAGATTTATAACAATGTTGCTGAGCTTATTAGTAAACGTGACAAATATATCTAAAATGCTATCGATAAGTATATCTAAGATGCTATCGATATACATACATATATAACAATAACAATGTTGCTGAGCACACAGTAAATTCGATAAATATAACTAATATGTTATCGATAAATACACACATCGATATATTAATAGTTTTAGTTCATTGCAAAAATATATATATATAATTTTTTCATACATTTCATATCGATAAGTATAGGACTACGTAATCGGAACTTCCCACAAACTCTTTGAAGGATTTGTATGCTGTTACAGCAACAATATAACAATAACGATAAATTACTGAACTGGTAGCATACTTCTAAAATTGAATTAAGACGTTAACGTCCCATTTCAGAACTTTTATGCCGACCGATTTGGTCCCGATTCAGTGCATATAATAAAGGATTCGAACTCAGTGGATGTTAATTCACTGGACCCCGAGAAGGCCTATATACAAATAACCTACGTGGAGCCCTATTTCGAAACCTACGAGATACGACACCGCGAGACACACTTCGAACGCAATTTCAATATAAGTGCGTACACATAAACTTAGTTGTTCTCAACAAAAAAAAAAAATAATAATTTTGCAATTCTTTATTCTCCCTCAATAGAACGATTCATATTTGCCACACCATTTACCAAATCCGGTAAGGCACACGGTGATCTGCACGAGCAGTGCAAGCGGAAGACCATACTCACCACAGCCAATCATTTTCCGTATGTGAAAACACGCATACAGGTAATTGCGCGTCAGCAAATCATACTCGACCCCATCGAAGTGGCCATTGAAGATATACAAAAGAAAACGGCAGAGCTGGCGGCTGCCACCAATCAAGAGCCTGCCGATCCGAAAATATTACAAATGGTGCTGCAAGGTTGTATTGGCACCACAGTCAATCAGGGGCCCATGGAAATGGCTACGGTTTTTCTGGCCAATCTCTCCGATGGCGTGACGGTGCCAACAAAACATCAAAATAAATTACGACTCTGTTTCCGTGAATTCTCCAAGCGTTGTGCCGATGCTTTGAAGAAGAATCGTAATTTAATATCGAGCGATCAAAAGGATTATCAGCGCGAGTTGGAGCGTAATCATGAGCGTTTCGTCGAACGCTTAACGCCATTTATTACATTGACGGTAGCGCAGGCGCAGGGTGTTGTTAAGTAAGAGAAGTAGTTTTTTAAAAGCACTTTCATAATTTTGTCTATTGTTATTCATCGTTTTTTTTTTTAGTGAGCACTTGAGTACCTTTTTTATATGTGTAGAAAGATTTTAGTATCCTATATATGTAGATTATTATTTTGTTTTCACATTTACCATATATATATATATGTATACATATGCATTTCTCTTTTTTTCTCTATCTTCATTTGTAGAGCCAATGCTTACAACAACAAAAGCACACCTTTAAAATGGTAATGTCCCCCCTTTTAGTTGGATAAGGCGAAAATTATATTGGACGCACATACATACATACTATATGCTTATAATTTATCGGCACTTACGAATTTTGATTTCGAATCACCTAATAATGGTTTTCTGCCTCTCTTTCCCTATGTCTGTACCTATGGAATTTTATGTGGACTTGATTGTATTTGTAATACTCATTCAACAAAAATGTTCAGCGTTTCGGACTATTTTAAGTAAATGCGATTTTGCTATATAGTTCCGTATCGTTTTGTATTCGCACTTAGCTCTAATTAAGTATTAGATTGTTAGTATTAGTTAGNCGTTTTGTATTCGCACTTAGCTCTAATTAAGTATTAGATTGTTAGTATTAAGTTTACCTTTTTTCAAATCAAAACCCAAAAGTGAATTATATGTGTAAGTATGTATTTAAAGACTTTGTGGCACGCGCTTATTTGGAGGGCGATCGGTTTTTTGTACCTCAAGCATTTTTGGCTTTTCGAGCGTAGGATGTACTGACATTGAAACGTTAAATACCCAAATCGATCAAAATATTGATATCGATAAATATGTATTTCGACCATTAGGTGGATATTGATGAATATTCACACACATATGTATGTACATATATCGATATAAATACGCAAATCGATTCTAATGTTGGATATCGATAAATTTGTACGTGTATCATAATATTGATATCGATAAATAATTATATATATGTCAATCGTAATACTGATAGCGATAAATACCTGTATCATTCATAATACCGATAAAGATATCCTAAAAATATCGATATTAATGGTTATCGATTAATATTTCGACTATAGTTCGATAAATTTATAATAAAATCGATAACGATATCGATGAAAAATAAGATAAATTCATAGCGATGGCTATAATCAGTTATCCATAATCATGTTTATGTATATCTGTATATATCGATAGCGATATCAACAAATATGTAACATTTCAAAATGCTTTAGTTATTGTAAATTTTTTAATATTAATAATTACATTAGAAATGACGCATTCTTTTCACTATTATATTCTTGATTGTCCTCTAAATAGCTGCTGTTCATCTACACCTTTGCACAAAACCAACATTTTTTTTCAAAAAAAATTTTTTTCAAAATATTACATTCTTTTGAGTTTGACTGCACATGTTTTATCACAACGCTTTTATTTGTATGCATATTTGAAATCCATTAAAAGCAATTTATACACATCACTTTAAAGTACCATAATATTTACATACATATTATTAATAAACAATAGCATTTTATGTAGCAATACTCATTGAATGGTTTATACTTTTATACGAACGCTAAATTAAGGAGTTTGTAAAATGTAAAGGTGCAAGAAAGTACTTTTGAATATGCAGTTTCATATTCTTATGCAATTTATAAATCACTTAAAAATAAATGTTTGTAAAATAAGTAATTTTCTATATTCTTTGCAAATAAATAGGGTGATTAGTTGGTAAAAGTAATTTAGGAAATTTCGTTATTTACATACATACATACATACATACATATATTTCCTTTAAGTGTGTACTATAAAAAGTTAAATGAAAAAGGCTTCAACATTACTTGTTCATGAAAACCATTTACACTTAACGAAATCAAATGTGTTTATGCCTTGAAATGAACCTGAACCAGCGTACAATTCAGAAAGCAATTATTATCAGTATATTAAAATATGCTTTCATATGTCCATATGTAGTGGCCATATGTCTAAAAACAATCCCTGGCCAGATATAATCTGCGTCGTACCGGTTACGTTATTACCCTAGCTTCGTGCGAACTAGAGTTGAAAATCGTTTATTCTTGCTCACACGTAGTCCACGTCGTGGTTTTTTAAATCAAAAATTTTTTGTTTCTTTTATTTAACATTTCAAATTGAATTACATTAAAAATTAGTAACTACAATAGTCACGATGAAATAATAATATATGGCAAATTATGAACAAATAAGGAAAACCATAGTCAAAACGCCACGCACTAATAAAATTTAGTGTGTAACCCGTTTTCTTTGTTGCATAGCGCAAAAAAGCCATTAACAACTAACACTTATCTTAATTCAACATACAAAATCTTAAGATGTAGCTGCGACTGATCACTCAAAATTAAATGCATAGCCATTGAGGCCTTCAAAGAATTTCGACTCATCAACAGCACAACGCATTATGTCCAATTTTTCAGCAGCGAATGGCAGATTGACCATAGCATTTGGATCCGCAGTAACACCACACGTTGAGTTATCATTGGTTAACGAATGCCATTCCTTTAGATCGTTAATTACATTAGCAACATTACCCTCTTCATTTAGCTGTTTGGGCATAATATGAAAGGCACGCAATTTGTCAAGGAAGTTCACTAAAAAATAAAAAAAAAAACAAATAAAATTTACTGTGCAAAATTTGTATGAATGTTTCGTACGCACTTTGTACGCTGTTAAATTTTAAGCATTTAGCATTTTCCGACCAGCATTCACAGATCAACCACAAATAGTGCTTAGTTGTCTCTTCGGCATAACGGAAGAGGTGCGTCGAGTAGTTGTCGCAAAAAATCGTATGCAATAACTGTACGGATATTTGCGAGATCTCTGCTATGCGTAATGTCTCTAATGAAATTAAAAAAAAAAAAATCATTAATTTAATATGAAATAGTCAGTACGTTCTAGAGTTACTATTTCACGCACCTATTTTTCGTCCGTTACACTGCCATTGTCGCATCAGCTGGAAGAGCAGCGTCACCACGCTCAAACATAGCTTCGTATAGCACTCACATCGGGCGCGCCCTTTAATGCTGCTTTGTTTTGTGGGCTGTGCAGCCACTTCCTGCGCAACTGCGCTAGAATTCGCTGTTGCGGCCAAGTCGTTTGCCATTGTTGCACTGTCAACGCTATCTGTTGGCACGCGCGCTTGCTGCTTATTGGTCTGCTCTTCTGTTGTATCCATACGCTGTTCGTTCTCGGTGCCATCTTCGGCATCATCGTCGTCATCGTCATCATCATCAACATCGTAGGAGGGCAACAGCTTGTATATGAAATCTGGCGGCTTCATGAAGCAGTGGTGTGCAAAACGCACATGATTTTCACAAATAACAGCCAGTAGCCGCAGATGCGCTTCATTTAAGACACCATTCAGTGGAAATGCTATTTCTAATAGCCCCGCATATACTTGCAGAATGCATGAATCATTTGAGAAGCGATAGAGTGAACGCATGCGATCGCTACAGAATGTGCTTTCATCGCTGTTTACGCAGAGCAGCGCTAAGGCTGCTGGCAATCGCGTCAACTCCAGCACCGAATATGATATCTCCTGAAAAATCCACGCACTCGGACGCACAAAAACAAGCTGTTTCAGCAATCCGCCTACTAGCAACTCGAAGTGATCCTCACTATCTGCGCGCATCTGACGCAATAGCACGCGCAAGAGCGTTGCAAATGCTTCCAGCGCTCCGAAATGCGCACAGATCTCATTGGAATAACCCAACTTGGAAATGGCATGGCATGCGACCTGCAGCAGTGCGTAATCGCCATGTTCTTGCTTGAGCAATTGTTGTGCGAAATTTGGCGCCTGCGCGCACATTACACTCAAAGCAGCCACATAGCGCCGCAAACTAACCGCGCGTTCATCTGCATGCAATGCTTGCGCTACATGTAAATTGCGCGCACTGATCGTTTGGTCGTCCTTACGCAGATCATAATCATGATAGGGATGTATGTTACAGTGCTTGGGGAACTCAAGTCCATGCACGTAAGTCCAAAATTCGGGCAATGCATTGCAAGCAGATGCAATAGCGCGTTCATTGAAATCCATTGCTTCGGCGGTAGTCCATGACCGTTTTTGCTGCTGCAATTGTAATTGCGCCAGCAGCGTTTGTGCATTAGCCAATTCCTGCTGAAACGGCGTCTGTTGACGTTTTGTGGCGCCGCGCTCTCGGGGACGTTCATAGGCGCTAGCATTCATTTCGGTGAGTTGCGGATTCAATAGCGCGCGCTGCGCTGTTGTCAATGATAAATTGCGCATGCGGCATAGAAAACGAACATTACAGATATCCTGTGGATTTTCTACGCCTTCCTCCATTGGCACATCGCCGGTAACTACATTAGCGTTGCGTATGCTCATTTCCAGGCGCTGGGTTTCATCGGCGTGCCGCATCTTTAGAACAGAGTATTCTACGTTTCGTAATTTTAACTCCGACTCCTTGGCCTCCACACGTCTCGCCAGTTCGGCAATTTTTGTTTTGCATTCCGTTTTGGCGGCTTCAGCGCTCATAATTTTCTCCATTTTCAATGTTTGCAATTGTTGCTTCATATGGCGCAACTCATCTCGCAGCAGGGAGGACTGCAAACGAAATTTTAATAACTGAATGTCATACAATATATATATGTTCATAAGTTACCTCTCCATCCTTGCTTTCGATTTTGCTTTTCGATTCACTGAGATCCTTCGCAAGCTTCGCATTTTCTGCTTTCAATGCGTCCAAACGTTCAGTCAGCATTTTTACTTGCCGCTCCGATGCTACTTGACGACGCGCTGCTGCACTTTGTCCATCTATAGCGGGACCTTGGGTCGATCCCATTGGCATTCTTTTACTGACACCATTTATTACACTTACTACTTGCGTCGGTTTTTTAAAAACACTTTCTACTTCCTGGTTTTGCCGCGCTCCACTTGTATTTTCGGGCTTTTGGCCATTCGTTGCCGCATCCAACAACTCGACAAGGTCATCATCATCATCCAGAAATAATTCCGAATGATTGTTTTTATCCACTGTGGTCGGTGGCGCACTTACAGTGGCTTTTACCGCGGCACATGTCGTTGTTGTAATTCGCTGTGTGCTTGTGGTGGCATGCACATGTGGTGCGAATTCACTGAAAGTAATATCACTTTCGGAGATATTTACCGCCGATGCACTTTTGATTGCCACTTGGGATTCAGCTACCTGTGTTGCTAGCAGTATAACATCGTCGTCATCATCGTCCCACAAATTGTTATAGTTTGAGCCACAGCCCACCGGGCTGTCCACTCTCGCCACATGCACAGCATTGGGGCGTATGTGATTTGGCCAAGACTGGCTTGGTCCTAGCGGACGCCCTCTGTTTATGCTGACATCTAATTTCGGTTTTTTCGTGCTTCGGCCGAACTCTTTAAAAGGCTGGAAACGTTTTGCCATTTTGAAAATATTTAATCAATGATGAGCATTGATGCCTTCTACATATTTATTATAAATTTACATCCAAGTGTTAAAAAAAGACTGCGTAAATTAAAATAAACAAATCGTGAGTCCCGGTAAAATTCAATACAGCCTGTTGAAAGTCCAATGACAGCTGGGAGCTGGCAGTGGGATATTTTTTGACAACCATTGCAGGATTCTTTCAGGGTAGCCGGTTTTGTAAAACATGAATAATATGCAAAATAATTTATAGGCTTTTTTTTGTAATTTAAAGTTACTTCTTAATTCTTTATAAGAAGAACTAATTGTGTTCTATTGTGTAAAATTATCGTTGAAAGTTATTTAAAAACTTACTAAAAAGATTATACTAAAGTAATTACGATCCGGCAACGTTCATTGACCTTTACTTTTATCCCTTTTATTTTGATGACATTTATCATTTATCGACGAAAGAAACAAATACCAAAACAAAACTAGTCACGCACGTGGACACCGACAATTTTCGACTCAATCTGGAAATTAAATCCACAAAAAAACCACCAATTAAAATATCTTGTTTAAAAATGTCTACAGATACCCAACGTCCCAGGTTGTATATGGACGAGCACAAGTTGAAGCAGGATCCACACGATTATGGACTAGCTGATGAACCTTTTAACTTGGAAACTTTTAAAAACAAGTTTCAAATAGTTGTTGTAAAGTAAATTAAACCTCTTATTACCTTCAATTCCTTTAACTTATTATAATAAACTTTCTCCAGATACGATGGCAACGAAATGGAGTTTGATATGATTGGTGTCCATCCGGGCATAGCAAACGCGTTCCGTCGTCTTATGCTCAGCGAAGTGCCTAGTATGGCTATTGAAAAGGTGTACATTTATAATAACACATCAATTATGCAAGATGAAGTGCTAGCACATCGCTTGGGTCTCATTCCGCTACGCGCAGACCCTCGACGCTTTTTGTACAAAACCGAGGAGAGTGGTGATCAAGGAAATGAACATGATACTTTAGAATTTGAATTGAAGGTAAAGTGTACGCGTCGCAAAGATGTAAAGGACTCATCAAACTTCGACACCATCTACAAGAACCACAAGGTTTATTCCGGTCAAATAAAATGGCTACCAAAGGGCAAACAATCACAGCTTTTCAGCGAAACAGATGTTGGTTGTATACATGATGACATACTGATTAATCAGTTGCGTCCGGGACACGAATTGGACCTGCGTCTATTGGCTGTGAAGGGTATTGGCAATGATCACGCAAAATTTTCACCAGTAGCTACTGCTTTCTACAGGCTGTTGCCGGAAATTAAATTGAATCGCAGAGTAGAGGGCAAAGAAGCATTTCTGTTGCAAAAATGTTTCTCTCCCGGTGTTATAGGAATCGATGAAAATGACTGTGCCTATGTGAAAGATGCACGCTATGATACATGCAGCCGTAACGTATATCGCTATCCGCAATTGGAAGATGCAGTAACAATGGCACGTGTACGTGATCACTATATATTTAGTGTTGAATCGGTAGGAGCACTTAAGCCTGACGTGATTTTCATCGAAGCCGTGAAGGTGCTTAAAGAAAAATGTCGGAAATTCTTAGAGGAGATTGAAGCAGCGTAAAAAATATAAAAGTTATTGTATTATTAAAATTATTAACATAAGTTTTGCGACAAATCTTTTTCATTGTACTTAATTTGCTTCTACACCAAATGTGTCGGAGAAATATGAGGCGTGCGCTCTCACACTTTTGCTATGTGTTTGGCTGTGCTTCTCCTCCAAATTGAGGTGTGCTTCCAAATGTTAGAGCACGAATGAAAATACCCAAAAATTTATTCCGCCACCGAACAGCAAATAGTTTTTAATGAGAACCATTTCCAAAGCGGAAAAGCCGCGAGATTTGCCATTGCCTGCAGAGGAACGTTAGATTTTGCTCGGACCAGGGATTGAACTCAGGCCCTATAGAATGGTAGTACGCATCTGTAAGTTCTCAGCTACATGGGAAACAAAATGGGGAAATATCATGAACAATGGGAAACAACATGAACCAAAAAGACAAGATCACGCGGGTTGGAGACTAGCCCGTTAGAATCGCATTTACAGGCTAACCTAATATTCACGCACGCCGCCAAGTTATTGTCAAAAATTTCTCATGCACATGCAACTTGTATGAGATCATTGATCAGATCAACCGAAATTGAACGGCGTGCATATGAAGCTAACTCAATTTCCAATTTTTGTTCTGCGTGACATTTTGATTTGACGTTTCGCTCAATGAAATCAAATGCAAACGCATGCAAGTCAATTTCGGGTGACGCAAAAAAAACAAATTCAACGGCATGCGTACCAAAACGCAAGCCGCGAATATTAGGTTAGCCTGTTAGGAAAAAAGTTGAACGATTTTGACATTAGCCGTTTGTTTACATTTCTTCGTTGTTTACAATTTGGTGGTGGCTTTTTACTGCAATTTTCTTCATTTTCGCTTGTGACAACGTGTGTACACATAAGATAAAGAATAATTTAACACAACATGATTTATAGAAGAATTTGCATAATAAAAATGATTTTTCATGCGTTCAACAATTTCGCGGTTTTCTCCGTTCTCTTCGTTGTTTACTTCTTACAACAAAGATGGCGTCGAGATTTCGGCAGCTAGAAAATAACTTTTTTCGTTCTTTCCTTCCCGCGTGATCTTGTGTCTTTCGTTCATGGGGAAACAATTTCCAAGTACCGTAGTACCGAGTACCAAGCTTCGATGAGAACACCCCTAATATATATACCATCAGTACGCTGAATGCAACCCTGTGGATTAGTGGCATCGCTTGCTTTGTTTTGATTCTAGTGTCATCGCATATAAACAAACGTCATTTAAAAATTGTTCAATCAAAAAATGAACGCCAAAAAAATATCTTGCTAAATTGAAAAGTTTGATAAAAATTTCAAAAATACCGCATAGTCTGAGAATGTCCAATGGTAATAGAAAAAACAATGAACTATAAAAAATACTCTAACAAATATTTATATTATAGAAAAGAAGATAGTTACCACAGCTGGACCGCCATCAGCGCCCGTTGCCCTCAATGGCGCTGCAGCCAGTGGCTTCAATCATGTAAGTGTATAGCATAAAACAAATGCTTAAATACATACATAAGTAAACTGCTGATGTATTGATTTTCAGCGCCCACCGCCTCCTTCCTACGAAGAGAGCCAGCGCATGTATGTAGCAGCTGCTGCTAATCGGGTGGCACCAAACCATATGCCTAATTCATACATGCCAACATACAATTATAATGCTCAGCAACATCAAATGCAGACGCCCAATTATTCAGCACACTATGCTGCGCCACCACCACAGTACTACCAACATCATTATGTGACTGCAACTGCTCCGGCTACGTTCAACACAACACAAGCAGTAAAAGAGCCTCATGTATTATCGTTAGCTGCGGGCGCTAAGATACGAACGACTGCAACCGGAGCAGTAAGCATACCGCCACCACCACCAGGTTACGCACCGACTGCGGCCCAATATGCCGCCATGCAAGGACAACCTGTCGTTTTGAAGAAAACAAAGCGGTCGTTCTTCTAAGGGGAAATCCAAACATATATATATATATATATATATATGTATAAACATTATATAGACATTGTGGACAGAGGAAAAAAGCTATAGTCTTGTGTATTAATGGAGTATTTCGATTTAATTATTGAATTATGCTTTTGTTCCATAAATTCGATATATACAAAATATTAAAATTTTTGTATCATGAAAATATGTATATATTCATTTATTTAAAAAAAAAATAAAATTGTAATTAGTTTTTCTTCTTGTTCTCACATATCTTTTGAAGTTTATTTTATTCGCAAACATATTTGCGTACCACCTTTAATTTCACACAAATAAAGTTACAAAGAAAGATTATTGGGGACTAATATATAAACTATGCAATAAGCAAAAGTTTCTACTCGAAGATGTTTTCAAAATATGTACTGTCGAAATTTTGCACACGTACGAGACCATCCTCTCCACCTGAAGCGTAACTTTTGCCATCCGGATGGAAGGCCAAACTGTTAATGGGACCGAAATGACCCTTAAGACGCGCAAATTCTTCTTCGTAAATTAAGTGGAAGAAACGTGAATCAAATTTGCCCGCTTTAGTTGATGTCGTGGTCACTTCCATAGCATCTTGACCACCACCCAATACCACATGATCCATGATAGGGCTAATTGAAGCAGAGTTTACCGGCCTTTCCGTTTTGTATGTCTTAAGACACATCAACGATTCGGAATCAAATAGCTTGGCTGATGTATCCTTGGAAGCTGTGACAAACATTGTGCCATCTTTGTTCATTTGCATATCATTTATACCAGCTGTGTGATCATTCACCGAATTGATTTCGCGACCACCCTTGCGAATGTCCCATATAGAAATCTGTCCATTATCGTGACCTAAAAGGTTACGATATGTTTAAAATATGATTTCAAACAAAATAATTACTCGGTAGGTGGAACACAAACCCCGAACTTCGGATTCAAAGGGAATTGCAGAACATGGCTGATTATCATTACCTGTGATAATGGTTTCATCCAATGGTCCCCATAACATGGAAGTGATTTTCGATGGAAGCATTGGTAAACGTAAAATTGGATTTTGTTCCGCAATGCTCGAGTCTGCTGTACGTACATCGATAATAAATAGCTCGCAATTTTGACCCATAGCTTTATCTGTGGAATACGCCGCTTGGTTGCCGGAATAACTGAAATTGGCGGTACGCACAGATGACTTGGCAGGAATCGAAGCAATCACAGCACCGTATTCCACATCCCAGATCTTCGTGGTCATATCACCAGCGCCAGAAATGAGCTTTGATGTTGTCCAATCAACGTCCAAACACCAAACCGCACCCTGATGGCCATCATAAGTGCCCAAACGTTCGCCGTTTAGTGAATACCACACGTTTGGCTTTTGATCTTTAGAGCATGAAAACAACAAGTCACCTTCCCGATTGAACTTAATTTGCGTTATAGAACGCTCATGCCCCTGCAGCATTAAAGGTCGCTAAAACGAAAAAATATATAATGAAACTTGCACTTGTTTAACATCTTGCACAGGCAATCGATGAGCAACCAAATATTTTTTAGGTTAGGTGTAGTGGCAAATTCAATTCCACCTTATTTTAGCTCATCTTTTAGCGATTTGCTTTATATAAACACTTTTGGTTGCATTCAAGGATTCCAGTTTATATTATTATAAAATATATACCATTTTGCACTGTTTTTATTTGTTTTCGCAAAAAATCAATTATTTTATTGCCGTGGACAGCGCTGTGAAATGTCAAAAAGAAGCTTCGTGTGCAGCAGCAGTGCTGACAACACAAAATTGACACTTTGAAATGTCAATAACAGAGCAAGATGCCAGACTATTTTTTTATAAGGGATTTTCTGCAACGAAAATCAAACAATTACATCAGACCATGGTGGAATATAATTCCACCACGTATCAAATAGACAACCGTTGAGTTTTGTCATTGGCTTGGAAATAGGGCTGCTAGTCGTACCAAAAATTTCCTCTGCATATTGCTTCCGTGATTTGCCGCATTCCATTACTTTTGAAATAAAATAACACATGTTTTGGCAATAGTTAAAAACAAATACTTTAAAATAAATTTATTGCGCGTAAAGCTAGTTGCAGACAGGTTTATGTAAATGCAACCACACATTTAAAATCAAAATTTTCCTTGGAACTGGATAACAAGCAATTTTCACTTATATTTGTGCAAATCTCCTTATCCGAACCATGACTTCTGGTTTAAACTGTTCCATTTGGCAATATTTACTGCTATAGAACTTATGCACTGATCCTTATCACGATTTTGTCCATAATAATCCACAAACTCACCATCCGGATTCACAAGGTACATGATGATAGTGTGATCAACCTGTGCAGGAAAGTATTATTATGATGGAAGTATCACATAAATCGCATTGATATTCTTACAATATAATCATTATCGACATCGCGTGGGCCAGCACTAAAGTAAACACGGAATGCTTTGCAAACATTGCGTATTTGTTCCACGGTGCCGGTGAGACCCAACAACTTTGGTGAAAACTCTTTCACATATTTGCCAACAATCTCTTTAGAATCACGTTCCGGATCCACAGTGATGAAAATGGGTTGGATTTCGGGCGACTGTGGTGACTTTTCTACAGCAATCCAAAGATAATTAAAAATTCATGGAAGTTATTATATAGTATTATCTCTATTATGTGCTTAACACCTTACCTATCGCATCCACAACAGCTGCCATTTTCTCCAACTCATCAGGACATATATCCGGACAATGTGTGAATCCAAAATATATAAGCAGCCATTTACCAAGAAAGTCTTCCGACTTGCGTACTTTACCCTCGGGATCAACGAGTTCCCAGCGTCCACCAATAGCCGCTTTGCCCAACTGTCGTTTTCGTTCACGCATAATAGCCTCTTCTTTTTCCTTTTTTACATATAACATAAAGCCTAGACCAATTACACCGGCACCACCGATAAAGGCTAAACTCTTCCACGAAATTGGACCTTTACCCTTTGTGGGATCAGTGGCGGTGAATCGTCGCTGGAGGTGATTGGACGCCCCTTTTGGTGTCAGCTTCGTTAGGCCTACATGTTGCCAAAATGAAGGCCTTCTACTGCAATTATTGACGAGACGTTGCAAGCTGATTGACATACTTTTGCTGCTGAACTGAGTGGATATGAGCAATTATTACTGATGCAAATGCAATTCAATGCAATTTATTCCAATATGCGGCTTTTTTACGTAAAACAAATGTGAAGAATGGACAATTTACGCGATCAGCTGATTGTGAAATGGCATGGTATTGCCAGATTGGGTAAAGAAAACATTTAAAAATTAGTCCACCTCTTTTAAATTGATATATAATTAAAAAAAAGATATATAATTAACTATTGATTTATTATGAAATTCCATGAACTTGCAGGTTTTTACACGAACTTGCAGGAAGTTACACAAAAATGATTCTGTACTCTAAATTCCTCCAAAATCCCGTAAACGAGAGCGATTTTTGAGAGTTGAGTAGAGAATGAAGTTGCAAGATTTACCCGAACTTTTTCTTCTGGTAAAATCATGAAAAGTGAAAAGCGATCACTGGTTGACGTTTTTACAGGAAAAATGGTTTTTTGTTCCCGTACTTTTTGTTGTTACTCACTTTTTACTCTCACTTCAGAGAGTAATTTTGCTGTTTGACATTTTTACAGGATTTTACGCGAAAAGTATTGGATCAGAGCTAAAGACGACTTTCGATGTCTGCTACTGAGTGCAGGGTATTACAGCACTTAACCATTTCACTGAGATGGTTAAAAGCTAACCAACTCGAAACCACGTCGAAAGTCTGATACAACCCTGTTTGCCCGCCATCTGTGGGTCATTAGCGTTAAAATGTGAAGAATTCGTTCCCTACTAGTGTTTGGACTCCACTAAAATCATTAGATTTACTCCGATTTTTGAAAAAATTTGAAATCTACTCCTCTACTCCGCTTGACTTCAAATCTGTTCCGTTTTTCTTTTTCATTCATGTTAAGCCCCTCTTAGGACCGTTTTTTGAGTGTTCACCACCGGTTTCAATAAAAAAATTGAAAGTTAGCCAAATTTCACTGTTAAAAAGTATGTAACTCTTTCAAAGCAATGCGTCAATAAAGTTCATTATTTTTTTATGTATGCTGTAGAAATTGGCGGATGCAGAACTTTACTTAAGTTGTTAAAATATATATGTAAAATGAAATTTATATAAAGTAGAAAAGGTTTGCTTTTTTAAAAATTAAGTGTTAGATACGTTCTACTATATAGAAAATGCTAAAAATTACCTAAATTGTAACATATCCTTACATTGCCTCGCGTACTTGCATGAATAGAAAATATTTTAGTCAAACAATTAATGTCAGAAATAAAAATTCAATCTAGTACGGAAATTTTGTTTTTGCTCCGATTTTTGCAGGAATTTAGTCCTGAATCGATTTTTGGAGTCCGAACACTGTTCTTTACATTTGTACTGTTTTATAAACCTTAAACCGCAGTGTGGACAGCAATAGTTAGGGTTAAGTTCGATTTGAGATGGTTAACTTTTTGGTGGGGACTTGGACTACAGATTTTTAGGACTTTGGCAAAACCTTTTTGACTGAATATTAAAGATAAAGTACTTGTTAGTTAACTACGGGCCAAATTCACATAATCGTACTAAAAATCTGTAGTTAACTGCCAATTCTGAGTTAACTACGCACTGTGAATTTGGCCCTTAGTTAACTAAAAAGTACTTATTCATTAATATTCAGTAAAAAAAGGGTTTGCCAAAGTATCGTCGATATGTTACTAGAACTAGGTAAACAAGATACGAGAAGCAGGGGAATATTTCGTATGAAATCTAGACGTGAAATTAAACGTTCACGTTATGGAAAGCGAAACTAAAACAAGTAATTTTTAGCAAAAAAAAACCGACTTCAACTCTCATATAAAAAAAAATATATATCTAATAAACAATTACAACAATTACCATAACAAAATTTCACCTATCAAATGTATTTTTTTTTTAATTTTTATTCAAAGTCAGATTTTCACAGAAATTTTCGATTCATAAAGCATTTAAAGTCTTCTTTATTTTTTATGAATGTGGGTGTGCGATTTTAATCCAGGAATTGCTTTTATGATCCACAATCCATATTTTTGTATACATATGTACATACAAGTTCTGAACACATTGAAAACGACGAGCTACGGGCCACAGCTTCCAATTTGTTATCTTCATTAGCTAAATGCTTTGTCGATGACGACATGATTTTTTTTTTAACGCGACAGCGACAACATGAATTTGTATGAGTTTGACATAAAAGAAGAGCAAGAACCTTATCTGTCGCTGGAAAAATAAAAATAGATCTAATCTGGTCACAACCACAGTCGTCGCGTAGCCCGGTCGTCGCCTTAATAATTACCTACATAAGAGTACGTGTTAAAATAATTTGACAGCTGTGGTCCGTAGCTCGTCATTTTCATTGTGTTCAGGCTAACATACCAACATATACTTATGTACGTATGTTTTCTTTTGTTTCAATTAAATTTGTAAAAATGTACATATACATACATATGTTTTCGTTTTTGCACCTTTTACTATTCATAGAAAGTTTGAATACAAAATTTCTAAATTAACATATATATAAATGCATTAAATTAGTAGTTTTGTTTTCGTAAAACTTTTGTTGTTGCTTTTAACCGCCAGCAGTCTTTTAAAGTGTTTGGTGAGTTGTTCTCTTTTAAAGCTATGTATTTCATAGTACCACCTTTTTTTACCAGTTTCAAATACATGAGTGGAATAAGTAGTTCAGCTGAGAAAAGCTAAAAGAAGAAAGCAGAAAAGTATTGGAAGAAATAAAAAAAATCAAGTTTATAGAAAACAGCAAGTAGATATGCATATGTACATATGTATAAAGAATAGAAGGTGTTGAACTTACTTTATTGCACGTTTTTTCGCATCTTTGTTAACAAAAATAGTTTTCACTGTTGCTAAGTACCTAGTTGCAAAAGATGTTTTACATACGTAAATTTGTCTGTTCCAATAGCAGTCCGGTTTACAGGAGTTAGTTAGAACTTACAGGAAGTCGTTCTTATAGACATAAAAACCTGTAAGTGGGAATACTTTTGAGTGAGTAACTGAGTAACTTTCCTAGTCAGAAGTTACAGGATTTAGTCCGGAGTTTTTTTCCTGTTATTTATAATGAGGATATAGGGATAGTTGCAATCCCGTACAAGTCCGGACTACTCAGAAATAGTCAGAATCAGTCAAATTTTACTGGAAACCAATCCCGTACTCGGTTCTCTGATTATTGAGAGTACAAAAAAGAGGGTAAATACGGTTCTCTCTCTATCCGAAGTAACCTGTTTTAGTCCGAGAATTTTTTGCTGGTAAATTCTGTAAGTATTGTTGGTTATTTACATCTGTGAGCTGAGTGTGTTTACATACAAAATAAGCAAAAATTTACAACCAAAATTTGGAGGTTATGTTGAAGTTGACAGAAGTTACCATTTTTTACTAGAAATCGATCCCGTACTTTTCAACGTTACTCTCTCGCTCTGAGGGAGTTTTTATTTTTTGACAGTTTTACTAGTTTTAGTCCGAGTAGTACGGGGTTGCACCTTCTGTTAAGCAGGGATCACACGATTTGCACATATTCAGAGTAGTGTTGTTTGGAAAACCGTTATTTAGCTGAACTCGTTGGGCCTTATGCATAACAAGTGAGCTTAAACTCAGACCCAATTTTCGCACTGATCAAGTGAGTTCAAGCTCAAGAATTTGTGCTGAAAATCGAGTCGCAGCTTAAGCTAACTTTTTATGCATGAGGCCCATTATTTCTAGACAACACCACTCGTGTGACTGCCACAATGTACATATTCTCCTTGTCTAGAGAAAAATAACGGATAACCTGATAACTGGCAGGTGTGAATACCCCCAATATTTTTATAAAAAATAGCAAAAAAATTTTCACTTGAAAAAACATTGTAAATATTTAAAAAACAATTACCATGCATGCATGCACTCAGTTTTGATTGTCAGTGTATGTGAGTTGTTAAATTTTTCGGCAAAAACGTGTTTTTGTTCCGAAATGGTGGCATACTAAGATAAGTGCACTATCTTTAGTTTTGCATAAAGAACAAGATTCCATCGCGTAATTGTATTTAAATAAAATCTTAAAAATGCTATACATACATACT
This sequence comes from Rhagoletis zephyria, assembly GCF_001687245.7. Lineage (NCBI taxonomy): Eukaryota > Metazoa > Arthropoda > Insecta > Diptera > Tephritidae > Rhagoletis > Rhagoletis zephyria. Next base: position 112,839 of record NW_016158108.1, on the reverse strand, counting down.
ATGTACTAATAAAAAAGCAATAACATCAACTCGTGCTCATATACATACCTGTAGTTGTGTATATAACGTATACCCCTCGTAGCACCATACACAGTAGCTTAACCATCATATGGCCTTCGTGTCAGATTTGATCCGTTTCAGGAAGAAAATCAAATTTCCCCGGAAAACGAGGAGTGAATACCTTTGATATTTATATTATTCCATTTGGAAACTAAAGCGATACTTATGACCTTGGATTTACTATTTTTCTAGTCCTTCTAGTTCTAAAGATTGCCGTAAGTGCCATTTTGACGATTTTTAGTTTTAGATGCAGTTATATATTTTGAAATAAGGTCTTTCGGCTGGTGTTATCAGTTTTTAGATATCTCCTTTAGTTTACGAGATATTGAGTAAAATGTGTCGTGAAGTTGGTAGAAATTTTGATCACATTTTGTCGTCTTTCATACAAAGTGGCTGCCAAATTGTGAACAAATGACGCTTACGACAAATTTTTACTAAAGAAAATCCTTCATAAACTCAAAACTAATTAACAATAAACATTAAAAATTAAACAGTTTAAGAATTTTGTGAACTAGTAACATTTTCNTAATTAACAATAAACATTAAAAATTAAACAGTTTAAGAATTTTGTGAACTTGTAACATTTTCAGAGACTTTGGCGAAAATCTATCTTCGCGTTTTTGAGAAATTGCATTCCAAACTTCAATAGCGATTTCCCAAAACCTGTCGAAGAAATAAAGAACAGAAAATAATCAAAGCTGGTCAAAATGTCACTTAACTTAATCAGCTTACAACAAGGGTATATGCACATTAGGGTGGTCCAAAAACAGTCAAGTCGGAATTGTAATGCGCTCACCCCCTAGGATTGTTCTATATCGAAAAAAATTATTCCCATATTTTTTTATTTTGAAATCAAAAAGTATTTAGAGATCGCTCAACGCGCTCAAAGCTTCCCATGTACTGTTATATGGGTAAAATAATTTTTTTCTTAGAAATGGTATAAAATTCTTGAGTCAATATTTTTCGATCGGAAAACTCTGGTTCTCTTCAGGAGACTTTCAATAATAATACCCAATTGTTTATTTAGCCATTTTTTAATACTACTGGTCGCACCATTGCATTTTTCTGAGTATACTTTATAGTTGCAATGAAAAAAATTGTTAAATAAACAATTGGGTATTATTATTGGGAATATCCTGTAGCTAAACAGAATTTTCTGGTAGAGAAATATTGATTTTTAACTACATATTCTATACCATTTCTACGAAAAGTGGTTTTTCCCCATATAAAATACATGGAAAACTTTGGGCGCTTTGAGCGACCTCTAAATATTTTTTGATTTCAAAATAAAAAATAAGGGTATATTTTTTTTTGGTATAGAATACTCCTAGGGGGTGAGAGCATAAAAATTCCGACTTTGCTTTTTCACATGCATTTTTGGACCAACTTGGTATACTAGACGTTACTTTCAAGTATATAACAAATTTAAGAATGAATTTCGAGTATTCCAATAGAATAGTGAATATTAGTTCCTCAAATCAAAGTCATCTTTTACTCAATGTAATTTTTTCAATTGGTGGCATACTAGTTTTATTACACCAGAGGGTCAATTCCCGTTCTGCGTTATCGTGAAATGAAGTGAAAAGTATAAAATTAACACCGAAATAAATTTCACTTCACGATAACGCAGAACGGGAATTGACCCTCAGATTCGTTCGTTTCGGCAAGAAGCACCGTTTAGTTAGATATTTCGAAGTAGCTTAACTTATTACAATAAAAATATCGTAAAATTTCAAAAATTACAAAATAGCTTCAACAGATATTCGGCATGCTGCCATTTTGTTTTCTAACTTGGTGGCACACTTTTGAAACTTCACGGATATATTTAAATTGATGCCAACTTCCATTGCCTCTAATACAGACATACTATTTGAAGACTTTCCAAAGTTACCAAACAAAAACAATGACGATTTTTTCGAGTGAAAATGAAAAAATTAGTAATTTCGGTACTTTTTTGCTTAAAAAAAAAACATTTCAAGGCTAAAATTACTGCAATACTTGATTTATTTTTTATTGTACTTGTTTGTGGAGTTCNTACCGTGGGTACATCTTAGCTTCAGGTCCAAGATCTTCCGATGTTTTTCCCAGTCATTAAAGCGTCATTTATAATTGACTAATCTCATTTACAATTGACGCTTTCTCATTTACAATTAACTATTCTCAATTACAACTGACGCGTTCGCATTTTCATTTGACGCTTTCGCATTTACAATTGACTAATCTCATTTAGAATTGACGCTTTCTCATCTACAATTGACTATTCTCATTTTCGATTGACGCTTTCTCATTTAAAAATGACTATTCTCATTTACAATTGACGCTTTCGCATTTACAACTGGAAATGGTGTAGTACATATGTATGTATTTATAGAGCATCGACGTGTACATTAAAATAAATTTTATCATACTCAAATTAAAAACAACTAAATTTTTTAGAACTACATTTTATAGACAGTCCTGTTAGTTATGTATACAAATTTGAAATAATTATGTATTTATCATAGTTTTGCTTTTCCTTGCGCTTAGTTGTTGCTCTTTTCCACTTCTTTATTTTTTCCATTATTATTATTATTTTTTTTTTACTTATTGAAGAACATTTGCAGCATTTACATAGTCTGCTGTTTTCACCGATCTGCTGTTCACCAATCATTAATTCAATTGCATTATTCCATTCAACATTCTGCGGCATATTTAGCTTAGCTTATTTGTTGTGTTTTTTTTTTGTTGTTTATCAATATTAATCTTAATTTAACTACTATTTGTTATTTATTTTTTATGTTTTTCCTTTACGCATTTGCATGTATGTATGTGTGTAAGTAGGTCGGTTTTATTATTAAATAATTTATAATTACGACAGCAGCATTATTTCATTTAATTTTTATTAATTTTAATTGGTTTATAGCTACTTAATATGTACGGGTGTGTATTTTTTTATTATGGATTTTGGTTGTTTTTTTTTTACTTCACTTAAAACTTTCAGTTTAAAGTTAATATTGCAAGCCATTCTGCTATTTGTATCCATATTTTTATTATTTTCACACTTCGTATATGTGTGCATTGGTTTTTTTTTTTTATTAAATATTCAAAAGTTTGCTAATATAAAATTTCGCTTGCAATACAATTTTTTTTTGTTGCAACATCAACTCGTATCAAGTAAACGGTAAATACAAAGTTTTTCAGGATCATTACCTGTATATTTCAGTTTGTTTATTGGTAAATTGCTCATAACTGTAAGGCAGAGGCGGCCGAAATGGAAAAATGCGGTATGTTATGTACACCCACTAGAAAAACTTTTCGTACAAATTTTTTTTTTTTACAATACTTGTGCATACAATTTTTGTTATGCACTTTTATAACGCATACAATTTTAGTGCAAAAATGCCGGTTTGAAGTTGATTTTTGATATTTTTTTTGTCACGCTTTTTCTTCCATACAAAGTATGTATTTTATAAATTAACAAGCATTTTTTTTTATTAAAAATATTAGAAATGTGTATTGCGAAAAAAATTCTGTACGGAAACTTTTTCTAGTGAGTGTATGTATTTGAGAAAATATGTAAAAAAAACAGGCTGGGTAAAACAAAAGCATGTCTCAAGCAGGGATCACACGATTTGTACATTTTAGCACTCACAGAGTGGTATTGTCTAGAAATTTTCATCGAAAATGAGTTCAGCTCAGGGAAACATTTCCAAACAACACCACTCTGTGTCTGTCAAAATGTACAAATCTGTACAAATCGTGCGATCGCTGCTTAAGAAATGTTACAGAAATGGCGTCCTTCTTATTAAGACTTCGCAAACAAAACAACACTAACATCGCGCAACACTGCTGCTGGCCAAAACAGCCAAATATTTTCATATTTGTATAATTAATAATAAAAATTAAAATTTTTATTTCTTCGTTTTTGCTTCTTTTTTGTCTAAGCAAGTATTTTTTTCTTAAAAAAAAAAAGAACAACATCGAACCCAAGGAAAGGCTTGATAGAAAATGTAAATTCTGTGGCTACTCTGCACTATCAATTACAAATCGTTGAGAAGTGGTTTACTAAATTCCGTTATGGTCGCGCCAATACTAGGGATGCAGTATGCTCAGCGAGTTCTGAAGACGTCATCGTGAATAAGGTGGAAGTTGCTGTAGGCATCTCAACTGAGCGGGAAGGTACAAACCATTTTTCATAAACATTTGGACATGAAAAAGTTATTCGCATAAGCGCGTAAAAAATATGCATACCCTAACGTTTTGGCGATTTTATTATATGGTATGGCCGTTTTCATCGGAAAGTCTACCGCGAAAAAAAATAAAAGTCGTGGTCTTTTACAATATATACTGCTTATGTAGGCAGAAACGTTTTTGTGAAAAATGATCTCGCTAGGTGGCGCCAAGGGTCGTGGTATTTTGAAAAAACGTATTAATGGTCCGATTTGGTTCAAATATGTATTTGAAAAATAATAAGTCATAGATTTCCAAAGAAATTTACCTTGAATTGGCGCTGAAGTCAAAATATAAAGTATATTCGACATAACATTCATGTTTCATTTGCGTTAAAAATTCGTTTAAAAGCAATCGTAACAAAAATATCATGACGGAAAAAAATTTCCCGTGCGACATGTCTCGTGCAGTGTTGCCGTTGTGGAGCTAAGAGGGCAATTTGACACTTTTTAAATTCCAATACCCTTTGACCCGAACTTTTTGAAAATTTTGATTTTTTTACCCTTTTCCAGAATTATGTGCGACTTTTGCCCCTTTTCAGAGATTTTTTAGGAAATGTTAACAGCGCCATGCTATTGAAAAAACTTTCCTCCTGCAAGTACGAAAAAGTACATCAATTAAAACTTTTAAAGGAAATGCAACTCTTCTCCTTGCAGCAACTAGATTTACATATGTGTGTGTTCGCAACCCTGTTTTGTGCAAAGCGCAAAAATACTTTCGCCGCTCTTTTCTGGCAACAGAGAAAGAATTTATTCTTTTACTACTAAAGAGAAGCAAAAATTATATGGTGGCCGTTTTTTCGTCAATGACCCCTTTTTTGCGACTTTCTGAAAATTTTCAACGGCAACACTGGTCCCGGCGGCAGTGATTAAAATTAAATTAAGAAAAAGTATAAATAATTTTTGGGTAAAATCAAAATTGTCTCAGGTTTGACTGAAGTCGGCGTTTGAATTGTTGGCCGCGAAAACCACATCTGTTATGTCCCGTCTGAAATTATGTTGAAAACGAAAAATTGGCGAAAATCAACTTTATCACCAATTGTATGGCTAATTAAGAGCTATAAGTTAAGCCTACTGTCAAAATAAAAAAAGGTTTTAGATTACGTACTTTTTTCAGTTTGAATGTGTACGATGGTCACGTGCGACATAATGGAAATGCCCATATTTATTTTCCATACCTATATGTTTAAATATCTCAAAAATCCTTGCCCCCAGAACCAAAAATTTAAAATCGGGCTGAGAGACCGAGAAGTTGGAATGTGTCTCAAAAAATGAATATAGTCCGGTAGTTTAAAATGACCTTCAAAAGTAAAATATTTTTTGTTTCTTAAAACACATTTAAAATATTCTGTTTTGACGACTATTTTTTAAGGATTTACATAAATACATATAAAGAATCGATAAACACAGCCTCTCTTTCTTTCAAAAATTTGTATGCAATCAAAATAAATCGAATGCCCACAAGATTTTCTAATGCTCACTAGCGATGGCAAACAAAATTTAAGCATCGGGTAATTGATCAAATAAATGATTAATCGAAAGCATCAACATAAACTTTTTATTTTGACCAAATTTTTTTTGTTAATATGTCACTGTTTGCAATATGCATAAATCCTATCAAAAGGATACCGCTAAGATATGTCTATAGTATATGTATTCCGAAAATGCCAGCGATTTACAACTATTGAAATTGTATGTATTATGTAGCGTTTAGAGTGGTCATTTTGATGGCTGTAAATATTTCTCCATAGGTGGTTAGAGCGGCAATTTTCGACGATTGAGTTTTGATTCACGCGTTATTGCTTAATTTTTAATAGTTTGTTGTGATGATTTGTTTTCGATTGTTTTGACAATCTAGCTGTTAATCATGCGAATAACTCCTCATCAAAATACACTGTTTTGTTGAAAAGTATTTTCCTAATGCCTCTAGCTCTAAAAGCGCATCTACAATTTATTTTTTTTTTGTAAATCAAGATACAAATTCCAGCAGAGTAGCTTTCAGATTAAATCCTTTTTGGAACGCCAGCGTTCATGCAGGATTACAGTATACTTAAATGATATTAAATTTCCCACAGTTAAAATTGAAATATAAAATCTACATACATATAACTACCGGATTCATCTCAAATCATAGTTTTATTCTAACCTCAAACAACACTGCCTGTTTAAATGCAATAAAAGTCAAATATACGATCCACGGTTGTCAGGGTTCTTGGGCTTAATGAGTTTAACTCTGTTATGCATTCTACTGAAAGGAATAAATTCGTGTTTGATAATCCCGAAGGCCGTTGAACTCAACGACTCAAAATTACATTTATATGTGTCCTGACTAAATACTACAAGCACAAATTACCGTTTTAACGAATTTAAGCATTTTTTGGAGGTTGCTAAAAAAAGTCATTAAAAAAAAATAAATAAAACATTTTTATAAAGTTTTTAATTATTTTTAAAAATAATTGAATTTAAATGGCCTCCACGCTCAGTGACACCTGTGCGATTTCTTATCAAAAGGTTATTCATTACTGCCTAGGAAGCATGGGGACTGCCTCAATCGTAAAAATCTGGCGCAGTAAAGTAAGGCCACCTTGAGGGCTAACGAAATGTGGAGTTTCTTGATACCAGCTGGTTGGGGAATTTACGCTGCAATTCTCGCTGGCTGTGTGAAAAAGTGCGCCGCACAGAGTCGGCGTGGTTCAGAAAAAAAAAACTCTTTAAACAATTTTAAGTAACGCTCTCCACTTGCGCCTATACTCTCTTTGGACGAATACTACGGACTCCAACGCGAGAATGCGAGAATGATGCACTATCCAAATTCTCATCGCAATATCCCAATCCTCAATTTTCGTTCAATTAAAAGATCAAAATATATAATAAAAACAAAATAGAACAGATTTGCTGCACCGAAAAAAATTATTGCGTTTATGCTTTGAATTCGCCTTTTGTTTACTGTATTTTTTTTAATTGCATTAACATTTTTTTGTTCTGCTTATTTTCTTAAGATTATTGAGTTGTCTGACATATACATACATATTTTAAATTTAATTTTGTTTTAATTTCCGGCTACGTTTTTGTTATATTTTCATTAACTGCTGATTCTATTTTATTTCGGTTGAATGATTTTTCTTACATGTTTTTTTAATTTGTGCAAAATTGATGATTCGTTTTTGTGTTATTTTAACTTCGACTGCTATTTTTACTGCTAATTCTTCAAAATACTTATGTATATTGTTATAGGAAATTGAAAAAGAAAAAAAAACTAAGAAAAAGCTGTAACATGTGAAAGCACAATGAAATTTCGTAAGCTCGAGAGGCGCTTCACTGTTTGTCTAAAGCTTTTAAAATAAGTTTGAAACCGTAACGGGTGCAGAGCCTTTTTAAGCTTTTTTAAGCTCTTTCTGATCAGCAAAAAAAGTATTGAAGAATTCAGAACGAAAGGAGCTTACATCAGTGTTCGAGTTAAGATATTTAAAAATATTGCAAATCAGTAACAAAAATTTACGAAAGTGTTCTTTAGTGAAAGCTTACAATGTACTACACGCTAAAAAAATTTAAACCAATTTTAAAGTGTCTTTCACGAAACAGATTCGCCTCGCTAAAAAAAAATTTTAGCCAATTAAAAATCTATGCAAACCCAGCATTTAACAATAGTCGTATAAAATAATTTTTGCCGGGTTCAGTTTCGCATTTCACTCGCATGCAATATCATTTGGTCCGCTTGGAAGTGTTAAAAGAATGCGAGTATGTATTTTTTAGGAGAAGAAATGCTTATTCGGAAGATTTCCCTACCAGCTTATCACCAGGCGTTTAACCCTCTCGTCAGTTTTTTCAATTCAATTAGAACCTTCCAATTTTTAATACTTTTTCCAATACGTATTGTATGTATGCATTTATGCATTTACTTAAAACAGCAATTTGCGCTAACTTCTTTTTAAAGAGCGTTTTTTTTCAATGAGTTGTATTATATACATATTATTTTTTAATTTGTTACCTACTTTGAATGACTGCTAGGATTTTCTAACACACTGTCTACATGTCTATACAGTTAGGTGCATAAAAATAGCAGTTCATATATATGTATATGTATATGTATGTAACAAAAAAGTTTAGTGGATAAAAAAGTGGTTTTAAAGGCAACGAAGCTTTTACAAAATTAAAGCGCTTGTTTTTCAGTATTGAATCTTTATAAAGTCTGACTTCATTATGAAAAATTTTTACACACTCCAATGTAGTATGCACATTAGATAGTATCAAAAAAAAAAGTTCGCTATACAACGCTGAGTCTAAAGTATTTTTGCGAGACAATTTCAAATTTTTTTAACGTACCTTTTTAAATTTTTTCGTGACATTTATATTCGGCCTTTAAAAAATACACTTAGCAAAAATTTAATGACATTTGGTGATTTTTAATTTTGTGACCTTAGCGTGGAAACTTGGAGTGATAAGAACTGAGATATGGTGGGTAAGAACTAAGTACTTGAGGTTAATAAAAGCATTCGGTTCTCTGACTATTGAGAGGACAAAAAAGGGAGTGAATACGGTTCTCTCTCTGTCAAAAGTTACTAGTTTTAGTCCGAGAATGTTTTGCTGGTAAATTCTGTGTCAAACGATCAGCTGTACTGTGTTTGGCAACCAATTTGTAAACAAAAGAAAAGTGCACTCTGCTAATTCATGTTTGAAAAGTATTTAATTATTTACTTGTTTAAGTGGATTCTAATGAATTTTAAAGTATTTTTGGTTTTTTACATCTGTGAGCTGAGTGTGTTTACAAACAAAATAAGCAAAAATTGACAACCAAAATTTGGAGGTTATGTTGAAGTTGACATTGAAGTTACCATTTTTTACTAGAAAGCCCGTACTTTTCAATGTTACTCTCTCGCTCTGAGCGAATTTTTATTTTTTGACAGTTTTAGTCCAAGGAATACGGGATTACACCTAAACTTAGGAACAGAAAAAATTCTCTCCTCCATTAAGATCCGACTGAAATGCCGAAAATATGGCGAAAAATTGAAAAATGCGACCCCTACGTTCGACAAAAAAAAATATATACTTTTTTTTTAATTGCCTTGCAAAAATACCCCAGACTCCGGTGTGTACGGTGAACTTGTTTTTTCTAGCACATGCTGCTATTTGCATTACAACACTGTAACTAGATGCAAAATTTGAAATTAATGATTTTTTACACTCTGTGTTATACTCTTAAATTTTTGGCATACAAAATCTTTCGCTTTTTAATTTTTGAATTTTCGATTTCATGTTTTATTATAAGGACGAGGCATTGCCGTTAAGGGTTTAGTGTTAAGTAATTTATGGATGAATTTCGCTACCGAGTTTGTATTTATTTGCATAGGACGGGCAGGGAAGTGTGGCGGAGATTTATTACACAAATGAAAGTGAGCTTTACACACTAGTTATTAGTTTATGTAGTTTGTTTAATTTTTGTATGCAGTTCACTTATTTTGTTTAATTTACTTTTATTTTTCTACTGACTTAAAGTTATTTCTACTCGCTTTTTATTGTTGTGTGTAAATAAAAAAAAAATAGATTACGAATGATATACTCAAATGAATATGTGGAGTGCGTTAAAAAAAAAAATTTAAGTGCAATTATTTTTTTGGTTAATTGGAGGCAAAGTTAATGCGCACTAATAGGAGCTTTTCATCTTAGATTACTTACATACATACCTCGCATTAAATATAAAATTTCAAACAAATTCTGCTTTTTTAATGTATGGAAACTATTCCTGCGCTCGAAAAGTAATCTAGGAAACCTATCAAGCCTTTAAATGACGCAAAATTTAAGTCGTTGGCAGATTTGTGTTAAATCTAAATGCACGCTGATTAAAGGCTGGTTTTTACTATGTCGTATTTTGAAAACAAATTTTGTCAACATATTGTGACACAACTTTATCCCCTTTTCCCACACCTTCAACGAACACCATGGGCCAAAAACGGGCAGATAGCTAATTAAGCAACACATGTAAACGGCCGAAGACATATTCTGATCTAAATCATTCAATAAACCGTCTTTAAGTTCCATTTGACAATGTGTTTTCATTCATTTGACATAGTGAAAACCAGCCTTAAGCAAATACTGGTCAATTCTAGCCAAAGAGTATTAAACTTTACAATCGATAGCCGAATTTTCACTCGACATTTAAATAAAATCAATTTGGCATTAATAAATAACATAGATAAACAGTTTTGGAATTTTTTAGATGTCTAAATTCATTTTAATGCCTGGTGTAAACTCGGTATTAATGAGTATTTTTATTAACGTAATGACACGGATTTTTTTTAAGTCCGTAATTTCCCATTGAAATTTGTATAATTTAATACCCATTGGAAATCCGTCGTCATTCCCTGGAAGATGAGGCAGGTAAGCAGAAGCTTCCAGAACGCTAATAGAGTTTGCTTTACATTTGTAAACCAATTTCTGTGAATTGAGTTGGAATATCGCTTGAAGCGTTAAGGCATTTTTAATTCTTTTTGGTAGAAAAATGTTAATTTGCAAGATTTCTTCTTTAAAATCATTAAGCGAAGTCCATTATAGGCATTGATGTTGGAGCTCGCCAATATTTTCATGCGAATTTTGACAGTTCGGAAAAATTTTCGTGGTATTCTAAACCTCCCGAAGATCAGTTNTTGGAGCTCGCCAATATTTTCATGCGAATTTTGACAGTTCGGAAAAATTTGCGTGGTATTCTAAACCTCCCGAAGATCAGATTATCTCAATTGAAAAGTGGTTCTCTTAACGCAATGCTTGAAATGTGAAATCAAAAGGTAAGCCAGCCAGCAGAGAAACGTAAATTTTGTAGACAGTGCGGTCTCGTACAATATTCTGTATACGGAAACGAATAAAACACGACTATAATTTTCATTCACTTTCGTATGCGGAAACCGTTTGAAAATGATGTTATTTGAAAGCAATAATTGTATTTTATTTGTGCAAGCTGAATATTTGGAGGCTAGTATTTGGTGCCGGGTTCGAATGCCGTTAGGCACATTCTTAATTTTTTTCGAACCATGAAAAAGCATCTGTGAAGTGCAGAAGGAAAGCATATGAACTAAAACTTCAATCATAAAACCTGTAAAAGCGTATCGGTTTCAAAACAATTTTCGGTATTTTGTCTATACAGATATTTTCACCGTAAACTTTAATGGGAAAACCGATCGTTAAAATATCCGAAAATGGAATCGGTAAACGGACGAAAATTCGCATTTCATCTAATTTTTTTTCCTTTTTCGTATCCATTTTCGGATTTTTCGCTGACTGGGTAGCGCTTAAATGTGCTCGAAATTTTTTTTTGATTTTTTAATTGAAAAATATCGATAAATTCCTAATTGCCTTTCTTATAACACCATGCTCCGAAAAGTGATTCAAACAAGTATTGCTAAATTTAATCGAAGAAAATTTAGCCCGAGTATAACGATTATTTTTTTATCGAAAGTATATCGATAAATTCTTAATTTAGCCCAAGTCTAACATAATTTTTTTATCGAAAAAATATTGATAAATTATATTTTCCTTCTCATAACACTTTGCTTGGAAAAGTGAAATCAAAAAGTATTGATTAAATGTGATCAAAATAATTTGAGGACATGCCCCTAATTTTTATCGATAAATTCTTAATAGTGCTTATATGAGGCCGCGAGAGCAGAAGTAACCTAACACTTAACTAAAAGTAGTTTCAAAGCCTCAAGCTCAATAAAAATTGTTGAATATAATTGTTGTAGGGCCATAAAATAACAAAAACAAATAACTTAACAGCCTCAAGCTCAATCAAAATTGTTGAATATAATTGTTATAAGGCCATAAAATAACAAAAAAAAAATTCTGTCTAATGTGATAAATTTTTCACTTTGTAGCGTTGCACCTTAAAATTAAGGAATAAGGGACTTTTATTTTAAAATTTATCTCATTTGAAACTATTTTCAGTAGTAAGTACAAAAAAAGGGTTGGGCCACTTCTGCTCTCACGGCCTCATACAGTGTCATGGTCGAGAAGCCCAAGCAAAAGATTTTTTTTTTATTAATTTTTAATTATTAATTATTAAGTTTTTTAATTTTAAGTTCAATTGTACGATTATTTTTTATCGAAAAATATATCATACATATGTATATTATACATATGTGATATCAAAAGTGAAATAAAAAAGAAGTGAAGGAAAAAAGTTATCGATAACATCCAAATGGCTATCTTATCTATGAAATCAAAATTAGTGATCAAAGTTGTTCGAAAAAATGTAACACCAAAAGTAACGAAAATTATTATCAAAAATTATGGATAAACAAATCAAATTTGATCTAAATAATGGGGCGTAGTATTTTCGGGTGCAACCAAAAAATCCAATCGATTAGTTTTGAATATAAATAAAATGTCGATCAAATATGATTGAGATTGTAAAAACTGCAAAAACGGTGAAATATAATTGAAATGATTGTAAAAAATTAATCAAATATAGTATGTATGAGAAATAAACATTTTAAAATAACAATGTACCTAAACCACAATCTAAATAATTGTAAAAAATATCTATGAAATATGATTGAAAAAAAAAAACATTAATCAAAGATAAAGAAATCAATGTACTGATAATCGAAATAATTATGAAACAATATGATCGAATAAATAGAAATTTAATTATTCCACGTTCCCACGACAGTCGCGTCTACGTACAATTGTATGTAACTGGAAGTTACGCAGATTTACTATAGGGGTATTTTCCAAGTCCTGCAAAGCTGTTCCATAGGAAAACCAGTTTTAGGGTGTATTCGAGCTGCAATTAATGCGGCAGTGTTACTTTTTATGAAAGAGCACCACGTTCTACGCGAAAAATTTGGTGACTTTGCCTACATCAAGCGTTCGTGGAACAAAATTTTGACAATCAATTGTTCATCATTGGCAAATCAAAAGCAACAAAAAATTTTTCACTTCGCAATTTTCGCAGCATTTCAGAAGATTTTCACTTGAGCATCAGCAACATATCATCAAGAAAGCAACAAGGCGGTAATTAAGGGCGCGTTCAGAAATGCATCATCAAGCCAAAGCATCAGAGTCTTTTATATCTAAACCATAATTGATGGAAATGTCAAATATGCGCAACCACGGTTAAAAGCCGAATTGGAACTTACTTGCGCAATTAAGACATTTCCATCAGTTATAGTTTAGATATAAAAGACGCTGATGCTTTGGCTTGATGCATTTCTGAACGAACCCTAATACGCAGCTCGCACACACATGTTTTTACATATCGACACCTGCAAACCATACCATGCTAAGAAGTCATTATAGACTTAGTAAGACTTAGCATAGTATGGTTTGGAGCCGTCGATTCAATCTTATATACTGTTATCAGGAAACTTAAAAAATATTACAAATTATAGAAGGCGTTAAACATTTTTCAACACTTTCCTTTTTGACGTTCGTGTATAACTGGAACATTCTTAAAGTGCGGTTAGACGTGGCAATGAAAGCGCCTTTTGCCGTCAAAATGTGAAAGCGCAAATCTAGTCGTCCATGTAAACAGCCAAATGGGGGAAAAAATATCAAAAACACTTGGGTTTAAATCATTCTCTGATATGAAGTATGTATTTAAAAGTATTAATGCGCTGGACATTTTGTGGCTGATTTGTCCACATTCTAGCACACTTTTAGGTCATTAATTTTGTTGAGCATGAAAATACGTGGTCGTAACATAGTTGAAAGTGGAATTTTCTGCATTCAAACAAACAGATAAATAGTAATATCAGAAAGTTCGATTTTCGGAATTCAAAAGCTGCCCTCGAAGTGACTTTACATGCAAGCTCTAACTGATCTTGTGAATCAACAAAGAGCTAAACGGCAACGCATTCCACAAACCAAGCCAATGAACAACCCTTCACGGCGAATTAAAACAAAAAAACGATGCAAACATTTATATTTGTAAGCTACATGTATGTATATTATATATTTATTCATATACTTAATATATTCATGTGTTGAGTATATCATTCGTTTGCCGCTTGCGTGCATGCGCAAATCCTCTGTTTGTCTCGTCTCTATTTATGCGCTATTTCTAAGACATGGGAAACATCATCAACTAACTCATCTTGATGAATGACTTTAAATTTAGTTTCAGTTTTTAGTTTTTTGTTTTTGTTTTTTTTTTTTAGAAAAGTTTTATTATTTATTTATTATGCGTATATATATAGCAATTTTCTTTTTCTTGTTGTTGTATGTATGTAGTAGAAATGCTTCTTAATCCATATGTTTCATAATAATAAATGTATCATCATATATGTGTATATATTTTGTTTGTTACTTCTGCTTTGTTTTTGTTTTTGTTTTTTTTTTTAAATTTAAACCAACTACAGCTCTACTTGCACTACTGTTTAACCGCTCATCTGCTAGCTATTCGACTCGACTTCGTCGTCTCCAAACAGTTGTGTGTCGTCGTGTTCTAGATACTATTCGTTCGCCTTTAAACTCCTCATCCCTCGCCTTCGCCATCTTCATCGTCGCCGCCTTTGTCAACGTTGCATGCTCGTTACAATTAATTTCCACATCATTACCGCCATCACACTTTTTCAATGTACCGCTGCTTGTTTTTCTCATCTAACCCAATGTTGTTGTTGTTTATGGTGGTGGTTGTGGTGGTGGCGATGGTGGTGGTTGTGTTGGTGTTAATGCTATTGATTTCGCTTCATCCAGAAATGTGCACACTTAAACAAACACTTTGGCTAAGCCATCCGCTCCAGCGCTAGCGATGTATGGTTTTGTAGCATGGAACGCCACATCGAATATACTCTCATCGAATTTCTTGCGATGCGCTGTGATCTCTTGCACACATGTCTTATTGTCCAAATTCCAAAGTCGTATCGAGCAATCATGTGAACCCGACAGCAAGTACAGTCCATGCGCGTCCACGGCCAGCGATGTGACAGGCTCCAAGTGTGCCACCATCGAGTGTATCAACGTCCCCGAAACGTTGTCCCAAAAGCGTATGTGACGATCTTCATGCGCTGTGATCGTTATAGGCAGCGTCGGATGCGATACCACTTTGTTAATAAATTTCCCCGTATTGCCAGACATCTCCTGAGCAGCCTCCAATTTGACCACCTGCTTGCCGGTCTCCGTATCGTACACAATACAATGTGCACTATTATATGCCACAACAATGTGATCCACCTCATTTCGCACAAAATCAACAGATGATGGTGTACCCTCAGCCTCGGAAGCAGTGTAGGTGCGCAACAGTGGCTCCTTGGTGTACGGCGACCAGAGTTTCACGGTGCCATCGGCTGAGCATGACACAATATTGCTGTGCATCGTAGTCAGTCCCCATACGGCATCGGTGTGACCCTCCAATGTGCCCGAATGCACGCTTGGATCATAACAATCGTATGGATCGATGTTGGGCGATGGTAATTGCCAGCATTCAATGTTTCCATCCAAACCGCCTGAATAGCAAACATCACCGGTGGTGGACATGCCGAGACACAGTACGGGACCGGTGTGCGCACGGAACGTATACAATGGCTCTACATCGAGACTAGCTGACTTTTTGGCTTGTACCGTCTTCTGTAGATTCCACAATTTGAGTGTGTGATCCTCAGAAGCGGTGATCAGCACCGGCTCCTCGGGGTGGAAAATCAATGCGCGTACACCATCGAAATGCGAACGTAGCGTATATTTGGCGTTCCAGGTTTTGCGGTAGCTACCAGTACCGCCGCCAGTGCCATCCTTGGCATTCGCATCATACGAACTCTCCGCCTCGTTGTTGACCGTCAGTTGGGCAAGTTCACCTAGGCCGAGTGAGGCGTCAACCTCCTCATCGCCACCTGCTGTGACGGCGGTGATAAGATTGCGCCGAGCCGCGGCTGAGGCAGCTGCATTGTTAGCCGTGTTGTTCAATTGTTCCGTCGTATTCGGTGATGAATATCCTTGGAGGTGGGGAGTGTGAGAGACAGAGAGAGAGATGTGTATATATGCCAGGGATTGGTTGAATGGGGGTAGTGGTAGATTGAGGTCACAATGTGGACAACGACGGAATGCAGCGATTAAGATAAATTTCCAACGTACAATGTAGTCGGTGTGATGATCGAGTTTGAAACAGGGTTTTTTTTTAAATTAAATTATTTTATGCAATAGAAAGGGAGAATAAAAAAGAAATTAATTAGTTCAAAGCGTAAATATATATATTTTCTATGAAAACTCAATAATATATCGAAACCATTAAGGCTTATATTGAAAAAGGATGCAGAAAGATTGAAAGGCATGTTGAGAGCGAAAGGCAAAGAGCAATATGCCACAATTTACTATAATTTCTTAACATAAAAACAAAACATGAAAGCATCTGGACCAGCTGCTGAAGTGAAATTTTTATTGCATCATTTTTTAGAGCTGGCTTTCCTATATCATATTTAGACAACGATATTTGTTCGACATATATTGGCAAAACTTTTTTCGCTTTAATCGATGATGTTACCGATAATATTACAGGTTCTGATTCAGTGACTATGTTGATTGGAAATATTTTGGCGGCTCAAAATTACAATTAAAATGAATTTAAGCATTTATATTTACTTCTTCTCAATCTCTTCTTCTTCTCAATCTCAATTCTAATATTAATCTTGATTCTAAAATAAACGTTACTGTTAATATTAATCTTAAACTTAACCTTAATCCTAAGCTCATTCCTAATCTTACTTCTAACCCCATTCCTAGTCCAAACCTTAATTTTAACATAGATTTTGATCTTAATCTTGATTTTAGTCTTAATTTTTATCTTCTTTTTGGTTGTTTGTGTTTCCGAAAGGGTGTAGTGTGTAACGATTTTCCGTCATCCCTTGCCAAATTTGGTTTGGAGACATCTTAGTTTTTATCTTGACCTTCAATAATTTATAATTTCAATCTTAATCTTTACCCTATCAATGAGCTTAACTAATTGTCAAAAATTTGCGATGAAAACTATGTCGCTAAGATTTGTCTGTTGTTTGACTTAATTTGTTGTGCACTCTTAAAGCGCCTAAAATTAAATACACAGAGGATGTTAATCTCAATTCTAAGTATAATCCTTATCTCAATCTTAATTCTAACCTTAATCTAATCTAAATGTTAATTTTAATCAAAATCATTATCTTAACCTAATTTACCTCAGTAGTAATCCTAGTATTAACGTTAATGTTAATCCTAAACTTCATATTAATTCGAATTTTCGAAAATTCACTCTCAAGAGAGAAAAAACAACATTTTCCTGTGGCGATTTTTAAAATTCTCTCCTGAAGTAGTTTCACTTCAAAAATTAGAATTTGAAAATCTTCAAACAAAGCGCATCCATTCTAATCCTAACTCATTTCTTTAGGCTTCAATTACATAACTTAATTTTAGATTTGACGCATTTCGCAAGTACAAAAGTTAAGAAAAAAACCGCTCTTTGCCATTCACAACTCGCTCAACAAAAAGCATTCCCAATATATGTACATAAGTAATAATAAAAGGCAGGAGATTAAAAAAAGGCAAAATATTTAAGTATATTTTGTTTGTTAAAGGAACATCTATTTATAAGAATAATAAGCACCTTCGGTTATTAGATTTATATCATTCAGAAGCTGCTCCCCAACCTCGGCATCAAGATCTTTTAAATATATAAAAAAACGAAAAAAAGAATACAAAAAAATACAAAATAATTGTTGAAATAGAAAGAAGCGAAGAAATTTTCTTGTACTTGTTTGTTATAGTAGCTGATTGTTATTTTTTTTTTTAATTTTTTGATACGTTCGGTGCGACTGCGCAACAGCTGCGTGATTTTATTGCAATGAAAATGAATTCAATTCGATTGTACGTAAGTAAATACTAAGTACTACGTAAGTTTAGCGGGGGAAAAGGGAAAAATTACAAGAATTGAAACCAAAGTAAGTGAAGAAAATGTGGAAAATGTGGAGGAGGTTGTGGATATTGAAGACTAAGTCCGATCACTTCGAAGCGTACAGTTGGAGAATAAATTTTCAGTGAAACATGAAATTTTGGAGCAAGATTTATTTTTTTTTTTTATAGGTTATCTATGGAATTACTGATGAAGTTATTATTCTAATTGATAAAATTTACTTTTTATGCGAATTGCCTTGAAAATCGAGATTTTTGGCTAAATATAATGGCTTTTAAACTATTAAGTTGCTTTTATATCTAATAAATTGATTTATTATAAATTCCTTTCAAAAAAAAATAAAAATCTTAATATTTTGAATTTGGAAAATCAAATGCATAAAAAGCGCAGCTACATATGTACATATGTGTATAACGAAGTTTTGAATTGTGCATAACGTCATCATCATTGCTAAATTACCAATTTGATATATTTTCGGAAGAGCTTTCTTTTGATTATTCCCATAAGTTGTCTCTAAGATACATACCTACATATACCAAACAATAAAGTTATATTTTAAAAATACGAAAAAGTTGTTTGCTTCACGTGTAACATTTCATATTTGTCAAATACATAGGTCCATTTGCATTGATGATGAGTATATGTTTTAGTTTATAAAAGATGTAAAGCAAAAAAAGCTAAGCAAATTTTAGTAATTTTTTATGGAAAAAAATGATTTCACAAATTAATTATGTAAAACACTGTAAGCTGAAATTTTAGAATTCATTTTACAATTTAATACTTTTAGGCATTTTTTATGTAGTCTCAAATTTCTGTATTCTTCGTTGTATTCCAAAACTCTCAAATAAGCATTGTACATTGAAGTCTCAAGATTTGCGAACTATTTCAAAAAATTTCAGAAAAAAGTATTCAATTCGGAACACGCTGGTGGTAGCAGAGGAAGAGGGAGGCCCCCACTGCGATGGAAAGACCAAGGGGAGAAGGACTTGGCTTCACTTGGCATTTTCAATTGGCATCACTTGGCACAGAAGAGAAACGACTGGCGTGCTTTGTTGCTTTCGGCCAAAATTCGCTTAGGTGGTTACAGCGTTACAGTAGTCGGTTTCCTGAGGAGACTATTTAGGCAGAAATCCATTTAAAATTTTTGGTGCCTCTTAAAGGCAAAACTCGGGATTCACCATGTTGGAAATTTCAGAGAATTTTCTGATGAGTACGAAAAATACTAGGGTATGTACTATTTCATAGGGCATTTGAACAAAATTAAAGCGATCGAAGGCACATTTATGCTTAGATATAGTTTTGCTACTAAATATTAACCTGATAAATTAAATATTTGGGAATATCTTTTAGCAAAAACAAGTCAATCGTGGCTATAACTTAGTAGCTGCACGACAGTTTTTGAGTACCGAGCTTTTTAAAACACCTATGCATGTCTGATTATTTTGGAAAAATTGGTTTGGAATGTGTATGTAAACTGTATGTATGTATGAACTAAGGATGTTCCGAAACTTTGCATTAGCTTACGCGAATTATTCGCATCATTTTAAATATTCGCATTCGCATCAAACGATCCGTATGTTATGCGAATGCGAATGTTCAACAAGTTCTGTTAAAAGTCTGGCTGACTTCCAAAACGTATCAATAGAATATTTGGATACTGTTATACTGCGGTACTCAAACTGTTTGTATATGCATAGTTGTGGACACATTGCAACCATATACACTGCATATTTTAAATATTCAATATAGCAATGAACAATTTTTTAGATTTTTTTTTTTAGAACAAGCGATGCATCAACTTTGTTTCTGATGCGCTGTTTGCTCTAGCGATGCGTTTCGATAACTTTTCGGATGCGTTTTGGACAATTATGCATTGTCAATTTTTTTTGTAGTTCGGCATTATGGAACATTATACTTTGTATGTATGCAAAACAATTGACGTTTTGGAAGTCAGCCTCTTATAAGCAACCTAGAAGAAATTTTATAGTCTCCGAGCGAAAGCGAAGACTCGGATGTGGAATCTGTAGACATTAAAAAATGTGAAATCAAACCTCAATTGAAGGCCGATCTTAAAGTAAAACGAGCCTCTCTCTCAGTGAAAACCTTCTCGATTCGTGTAAAACTAAAATAAAATACTACAGAATGACGGATCGAGCTCGCAAATAATTGACCGCTCCATGCGCAGGCGTTCAGAGTGAGCAATTGTTCTGTACAGCCGGCCTTATATACGATCCTCTAACAAATAGCCTCATCGGCCAAAAGGCGGCAACATTAGTTATTCTGAAATATAATTTGCCATTTTTAACTTTGACTTTAGATTAAAACTGTATAGGTGGGCATATTCATTTTTTCCATTTCATCTTTTTCAGAGCAACAAAAGAAGCTGCTATGCCTCGTTTTGTTAACAATTTTAAATATAAACATTAGAACCTGCATACTGATGTAATTTATTATTATTTTCCATGTTGCATGTTTAACTACAAATTTAAATTACAGTATCCATCATATCATCCAATTAGGGTACAGGTAAATGCATAGCTAAATAGCACAAATTTTGATATTCTTTCCATAACCTCATTTCTAGTACCAAGCTTGCAATAAGCGATTAGGCGTTTGCGCCGCTCAATTCGACTTTTCATTAACTACCAGCCATTTAAAAGTGCAAAGTAAGAGATATAAAAAAAAAACATGTTTACCAAATTGTCGTTAGATAAGGTAGGTACATAGTAGGTATGTGGTAGATGCGCGATAGAATAAAATTAATTGTGAAGAAGCAAATTGCAAGAATACGCATTTTAGTAAGTTAAATATGTATATGCATATGTATATAAGACAATAATTGTAATAAGTTAGTCAATACATACTTTCTAATTAGTACCATATTCACATACACACATACATACATGTAGTCCACTTGCAAACAACGTTATGAGATTTTATAATAGTAAGCCTTAAATTAAAAAAAAAAACGACTATGACAACAAGTAACATCTAAATTGATTTTGTTTTATTACCTGAAAATTTGGATAAGTAAGAGCCTAATAATATTATAACAAAACATAACAACATTTACGGTCTATACGATCTAAAGCAGCTTTCTAATTTCATCAGAAGATGGGAGACTTTTGAAAGTTTATAAATATGTAGATATGATAGCGACTTTTGCAAGACTAGTTAACATTTGATGCTATTTTTTTTTCTGAATATAGGAAGATTTTGTTGTTGTTAGTGTACATGAAACTACTTTAAATTACGTACGTTACACACCAAAAACAAAAAATCGAAAAAATAATACAAAGCGCACTTTGCAAGTGGACTACTCATACATATGTAAGTTTGTATGTATGTAAATATGCGCGTTTAATTAGTGGGCTTTTGTTTTTTTTTTGGGTGTGTTAAATTTGCCACTTTATGTCTTACCTTCGCTAATCATATCCTTGCCGCTTTTGTTACGTTTCGTAGTTTTCACATCGGCATCATCATTCTCACCAGAGACCATTTCGAGATCATCGGAAATCTCATCGTCGTCGGACATTTCGGTAGTACCAAGAAATTCAAAATTAGCCATTACCGCTGCTTCAGTATCCAAAATTATGGCATCGTTTTGTTGTGCTTTCTTAGCTGGCGTGCGACGACCTATTTTTTAAATGAAGCATACCAAAAAATATTGGAAATTATTTTTAAAATTTTACATTTAAATATTATTTTACTGAATGTGAATTACTAACCCTCTGATTCTGCAGCACGTTTATTATTCTCATTGCCATTTATATTGGGACTGACATTCTCCTCCTGTTCGGAGTTATTATTGAGACCAAGTATGGAGCGCACCCGATTCGAACGCACATCGATTATGTTGTCTGTGTAACCGATTTCGGCCAAATATTGTCGCAGCATTTGTCTGCCCTGTCGCCAGGTTGTATTCGATACTGAACTGTATGGTACTTCGGAATCGGGCGCCACTTCGCTACCGAGACCAGCATCATCTGTTGGCGGTTTCAATTCATTCAATTGTGGCGGATCGGTACCATATTTGAGTCGATAGAATTTGGCACGCTCCTGCCGCAAGGCGTACTCCAACATTTTAATGCGTCGTGTTAAATCTGATTTGAGGCTTTCGAGACATTTTCGTTCGCCCAATAGCATGGCTATGCGTGCCTGTTTGGTGAAAGATAAAAACAGGGAAATGTTTTTTTTTTTTATTGAAATACGGATGTATATTGTTATAAAATAGTAAGAAGAGTTATATGAAATATCCTTACAAAAAACCTAATTGAAAGTAATACATTTAAGTTACCATCATAATTTGTCAAACTCAGCAAGATACATAGACGCACTAGATTCACAAATTTCAAAGTCGAATATCCTTAACTCGAAATTATGAAAAGCTTTTGCCCACAGCTCCGCTACATGCATATATCAATTTTTAGCATAATTTTTATAAATGTCAATTCCTTCCGAAAATGTGTCAGAATAAAACCATATACTAAACCTTCTTGTTAAATACCAATATATCATTGTTATACGTATGTACATACAGTATCAGTCATATCATTAGTACCCCCATTTCAAAGTAATATTGTTTGCCACTTACGTGTATTTATTTACTTTTAAGACATTTCAATTAAAACGCAGTTCATATAAACCCAAGTGTAAAACTTTTTAGAGTATTAACTGTATTTCAATTAAAAATTCTTAAAAATAAATAAATGTACATAAGTGGCAAACAATATCACTTTGAAATCGGTGTGCTAATGATATGACCGATACTGTACGTACGTATTTCATTTAGTTTTGTTCCCATAATTTAACAACCAAACCAAAATCAAATTGGGAAACATGGTTTTTATTTTGCTTTATAATTTTGGAAATATTTTTCTCAACTGAAATACGCAATAGGGCCGAATAGATTTATTGAATTTTGGGAGGCAGCAAGGAAAGACGAAAGATTTTGCAAATGTTCACCTAAATTCAATTTACTTTTTTTTTAAACACACTGCAAAACTGATTTCTTGAGCATCTTTCGTTTGACATCCATATTGTAATATTTCATTAAATTGAATTTCAATTTGAAAAAGGTGTCAACCCTCTTAAAAAATATTAAAAAAAAAAAAAAAATAACGGTGACAAAATTTATGTTAGCGTATTAATATATGAGCCGTTTGTCATCATTCAAATGTAGAAGGTTTTGTCGTTCGTTTATGACGATTTACAGATGCATTCGGTTACAAGTAGCCGGTTATTTAAGCACAAGAGGTACGAATTGACTTGAATGCCACTTTCAAAATTAACAGCTCACATAGGTGAACATAATATTTGAATTCCCAAAGAAAATCGCACATAGATATATAAAGTAATTTCATTGCTAATCCCGAGCAATTTTCGATAAAGCGATTAATGTTCGCTTTTTTTGTTTTGTAAAGAAAAAAAGTTATCAAAGCACGCCGTTGTCTGATAATGCTATGAAGTATGGCAAACATGTAGTACAAAGTCGTATATTTACTTAAGTGCACCAACACTAAGTGGTATAACAACAGCAATAACAATACGAGCCATTTTAAACTATTTTGCATTTTTTATTGATTACACAAATGTAATTATTAATTGCGAAGTAAGTTTGTACTTATGTAATTATGTCATACACATGTTTTTTTATTGTTAAAACCCTGTCGGAAAATCAACTACTTTACAAGCAATTTAACTATAATTAGTTGAAATTCTTCTGTGCATATGATTTCAACTATTTTCAAATGCATTTCGGCGCCTCCAAACCATACTATGCTAAGTCTAAGAGTCTAAGCTTAGTCAGCATGATATGGTTTGGGAACGTCGGTTTGGCTTAAAAAAAACTTCAAAATCACTGATCGAAATGATGCATTTTTTCAAAGTAAGTTATTTCCAACAACTTTTCCAAATGTTTAACTTTCGTAACTAAGTAATTGTTTTATTCCGACAGGGAAGAGTCAAAAGCAAACCGAGCGTGGTGGCATTGTATACATAAGTCATTATGTACATATTTACTACCTCTCTGAACTTGGCAGGACAACTTTTTCTCAAAGCAAAAATTCCTATCGCATAATTTGCCGTTAATTATCCATGAAAAGAATAATTTTGCCGCGGACATATTTTAAAAAATATCGAGTGCCCTGCTAACTTCCGTGGAAGTTAGCAGGGCACCTTCTGAAAACCAATGAAGGAAACCAGCTAAACCCAAACTAACTATCTGATAATTTGCCGTAAATTATCCGTTGTTTATCCGTGAAAAGAATTATCTTGCGGCTGACACATTTTAAAAAATATCGCTTGCCCTGGCACCTTCTGAAAACCAATGAAGGAAACCAGCTAAACCCAAACTAACTATCTGATAATTTGCCGTAAATTATCCGTTGTTTATCCGTGAAAAGAATTATCTTGCGGCTGACACATTTTAAAAAATATCGCTTGTCAAATAGTTAGTTTGCGTTTAGCTGGTTTCCTTAATTGGTTGTCAGATGGTGCCCTGCTAACTTCCACGGAAGTTAGCAGGGCACTCGATATTTTTTAAAATATGTCCGCGGCAAAATTATTCTTTTCACGGATAAACAACGGATAATTTACGGCAAATTATCAATAAGCTAATGGTTTCCTTTATTGGTTTTCAGAAGGTGCCCTGCTAACTTCCACGGAAGTTAGCAGGGCACTCGATATTTTTTAAAATATGTCCGCGGCAAAATTATTCTTTTCACGGATAAACAACGGATAATTTACGGCAAATTATCAATAAGCTAATGGTTTCCTTTATTGGTTTTCAGAAGGTGCCCTGCGAACTTCCGCGGAAGTTAGCAGGGCACGCGATATTTTTTAAAATGTTTCCGCGGCAAAATAATTCTTTTCACGGATAAACAACGGATAATTTACGGCAAATTATCAATAAGCTAATGGTTTCCTTTATTGGTTTTCAGAAGGTGCCCTGCTAACTTCCACGGAAGTTAGCAGGGCACTCGATATTTTTTAAAATATGTCCGCGGCAAAATTATTCTTTTCACGGATAATTTACGGATAATTAACGGCAAATTATGCGATAGGAATTTTTGCTTTGAAAAAAAGTTGTCCTGCCAAGTTCAGAGAGGTATATTTACTATACCGTAAGTGTATATCAAAACGCCATAAAGACTAAAAACAAAACAACAAAGACATGGATATGAGAAATATTCCCACTAGAACTTGAAGGGAGATCTCCCTGTGTGAGGAATAAAGGAGTACTCCCCTTGACCTGATTTCGGAGCAATAAGAGAGATTTGATGGTTTTGTACTCCTATATTACTCGCTTAGGAGTCAAATGGGAGATCTCCTAAGCGAGCAACTAAAGAATGCTCCCTGAGGCATGATTTAGGATCAATAAACAAGATTTGTCAATTTTGTACTCCTGTATTGCTCGCTTAGGAGCGTAATGGGAGATCTCCTAAGCGAGTAACTAAAGAATACTCCCTGAGACATGATTAAGGAGGAATCAGCGAGACTTTTCATTTTTGTACTCCTGTATTACTCGCTTAGGAGCAAAAAGCGATGTCTCCTAAACGAGTAAAAAAATATTGCTCCATGAGGCATGATTTGGGAGCAATGAGCGAGATTTTTCGTTTTTGTACTCCCGTATTACTCGCTTAGGAACAAAAAGCGATGTCTCGTAAAAAGAAAAATCCAGGAGGGTTCCTTTTACATATAAAACAAAAAATTTACAGAAATCCATTTCCTTGGTGAAAAAAATAAAAATGGCAAGTCAAAGCGAATTTAAATTAACGGCTATCGGTATGTATTACTTTTGTTTAAATTTATTATATATTAATTACTGACTACAATGATTTTGTAGATTCCGATAAATTTTTATCAAAAAGACATTTAAGACGCCTTGCGAAAAAGGAGCTACAAAATTTAATTGTGAGTAACGATTTAATTGCAGAAGCGGAAGAAAATTATGCATATAGTAATGTTGATGTAAACGAAGAAAGCCCTAATTGCTCGACATATGATGGCGACGAAGAGCCATCGCTTACTAAAAAATTAGCAATATGGGCAATAAAAAATCGTGTCCCGAGGAGAATGTGCAATGAGCTTCTCGCTATTTTGAAAAAAGAAAATTTGCCTGTACCTTCCACAAAAAAAAACACTGCTCCAAAGTTATCAAGCAAAAGAAACTATTGTAGATCAATTACATTACATTACATTATTATGACGCAAAGCTTACTTCTAAAGAAAAACTTATAAATTAAAAAAATATATATTTGATATAATGTTAGTTTGATCGAATTTTTTACTGTTGTTGTTTTGTTGTTGTTATTTTTTAATATCTAAGTATCTTTGTTTTTTTTTTCTAGCACGTCAATATTTTTTATTGATGTCATGTATATTATAGGATTATTAGCAATTTGCATGAAAAGCCAAAAACTAATTAATTTAGAATGAAATTTTTACTTAAAAACTAGCGGCATTAGTTAAAAAATACCTATAAATGACACAATTTTGTTCAGAAATCGTGCACTAGATATTAAATAAAAGATAAAAAAATAACAATTATTGGAGGGGGAAAAACAAAATCTAAGTTTCGCTGGTACTTAATCTGTTTCATTTTACAAGAAAAAAGAATAAGTTTAATTTTTTGTTACAATTATTTATTTAAATATAAATAAATGAATCGAAAACTCGTTTTCGCCTAATGGAAAATATACTCATTTTTAATCAGTGCTCTTTAATTACTCCCTGAGGAGGTTTCGGGATGACTTTTATGGGAGTACTCCTTTATTGCTCGTTTGGGAGGAATGTGGGATGACTTTTATGAGACTACTCCATTATTGCTCGTTTGGGAGGAATGTGGGATGACTTTTATGGGAGTACTCCCTTATTGCTCGTTTGGGAGTAATATTGGATGACTTTTATGAGAGTACTCCTTTATTACTCGTTTGGGAGGTTTCTGGGAGGTTATTATGGGAGTACTCCCGTATTGCTCCATTAGGAGGTTTGTGGGATGATAATTCTGTGTGTGCTCCCCGATTGCTCGTTTAGGAGGTAAAAGGGATTACTCCCCCTCCTAGGACATCCAATGTTAAAGGGAGTATACAAAATTACATGCTTATACACAGAAGCATAGGGAGCAATGGGGAGTATTCGTATACTCCCAAGGGAGTACTCACCGAGCAATCGTACGATGCTCCCAAGTTCTACTGGGATTAATTAAAATTCATTGAATGTGTGTGAAGATAGTGAGCAAAGTAAGGAAATTACATGCTTATCACACAATCGATGCAGAGCGACAAATGGGGAGACTATAAACAAAAAAAAAACGATGTACATATGTATGTACATCTGTAGGGCAATAAGAAAGAGATTATATCATAATCTTTACACTAAGTATATATGTATGTAGATTTGTATGTAAAATAACACTTGAACAACATCGAATATCTCTTGAAAATCACAAAAAAAAAAACAATTTAATTCTAACCTCTACCTCACCTGCTAGCTGAAAACTTTTAGATATTATTTATTATGCATTTGAGTTCATGATGAGCGTTTGGGGAATGTGGATAAGAAACATGTTAGTGTTTTAGAACTTCTATAACACCGAGCGACAAAAACAGAAGAATTCCAAAACAAACGACAGAATCCATATACTCACGAAGCTATGGGCCAAAAAGAGTAAAACTGCGCTTTTAGTTTTTCACACTGACGTCAGGATTTTTTTCAAAGGACTTTGAAATGAATGATATGATTAATTCAAAAAATTATTTAAAAAAATCAGTGCAACGTAGAATCACAATATGGCTACCAAATGCGAGAGAAAATTCTGTAAAATTTAAAAACAATAAATTTTTGGTTTACAATGATGAATAGGTATTGAAAATGCGCTTTTAATACATTTTATCTTTTTAAGTTAATAAAGTTTTTAGAACCGAATTCGATGATGAGATCGTGTGTATATTAGTCCTCAAACAATAATTTTTCAAAAATAAATATTGCAAATTTTCATGGATATTTAAAGACAAAATTTGTAAAGGAAATTTTCCATGCCCATTCGTCCTTATGCTCCAAAAAATCTATCTATCTGTTATAATTCTACAGATAATTTTCTTCTATATGATAGCCTTATCCTACATTGCACTGATTTTTTTTTTTTAATAACATTTTTTTAACTAATCACATCAATAGTTTCTAGAAAACTACAAAAAAGTGCAACATATTTTAACCTAAATTTCAAACTTTTTTGTCGAAAGTGCTAGAAGTTGAGTACACAGTTTTTTAGACCCTGCAATTTTAGTCTGATAATGTGCAAATTTCAAGTGACTAAAATTGATTGGGCTATAGAACTGTGTATATATATTTTATATTTTAAATTAATACGAATTGCGAAAATTTAACCCTGACGAAGAAGTTCATCAGCTGTTTTGGGACATTTTGACGGCTAAAATTTTAACGTGAGAAGGCTTGATTGTCTTTTTGTTATACAAAAAAGGCCGACAAGGCACATAAGAAGTACGCACGAAAAAAAATCAATATTGTTTTTTACTTCCTACTTTCGTATTAAGTATCGTTACTCATCTACAAAAGTAGAAAATAAGTAACAGAGACAAAGTAACTTGGTATCCAAAATACAATCGGCAGGCAACATGTATTAGGACAAATTTTGAAGTGAACTAAATATTTTTCGTTTATGTAGAGCTACACACATTACATCCATTCCCATACTGACGCTGTTTGCTTTTGCTCAATATTAAAAACCGCTATGAGCACAACACCATAGCGCTTAGGTATTGTTTATTTTACTTAAGGAAGTTCTCCTTGCTACATACATACATACGCAGAAAACATTTATGTGCTGATGTATTTATGTATGTAACTTCCTTCGCTTATTGAACCCGGCAGTAAAAATTGGGGTAGCCTTATAAAAGCATTAGTTGTATATTCACTTTTATATGGCAATTTCCAAACTGGTGCGCAATCGCTGATCAATTTGATAGTTTTTGAAAATAAAAAAGAAATTCAAAGCCTTGCTCTTGAATGAAACTAAGAATTATACCATAAGCAAGCGGTTTCAGTCCAGTTCGAGTTCAAAAACTCGGAGATCCGAAATTTAACTTCAACAGAAGTTCATAAAACAACGTTTCTATTTTTTTTAGTTCTAATTTAGGCGGCAGGGTTAGAAGAAAACTATAAAGAAAGGAAGACCGTTGATATGCTCCTAATATTTTTCAGTTAACCTGTGTCGTATTAACGTTATTGAATATCTCTCCACTTGTGATCTTATTATAAACTAAGGGCCTCCAAAAACAGTGGCCAGCACTGGATAAGCAGAGGGGGATTTAGAAAATTATGCAGCATTCAAAACGCATATTATGCACGGCCTACAGGAGTAATTCTCGAAATAGTGTCCCAAGTAACAGCGCATCTGGAGTAAGACTCAAAGGCTCAGGCTGCTGAATGCCGAAGCAACTCGGTAATAATGGTATTTTTGCCAAGCATTTAAAATCAGGAGAGCAGCTAGAGTACATACCTCCTACGCCAGATTTAAAGAAATACTTTCTACTGTAGTTTTCTTCTAGACGGGAATGGAGTTAAGACAAGGTAATTAAAAACAATTCTAATACATACATACATATGTATACTGACAGTTCAGACTTTTAAATGTTCGAGTAACCTCAAAAATAGGCCAAACCCTCTTTTTCGCTAGTTTAGGTTAGGATATTATTAAAAAAAAAAAGTTTTAGAGCAATTCTAAGTTAAGAACACGAATTCGGCGTACCAAAATCTGTTAGAAATCACAAGCCTTTTCTTGGTAAAAGTTGTATGATAGATTTAATTTCATAGGCCGAGACTATGACCTGCAGCAAAGCAGAACTCAAAAAGTCGCAAAACTTTTGTCAAATTTATATGAACCATATTTTCAAATGTTGTGGTCCCCAACTGTAAACGTTAATTTCGGGCTAGTTTAGATAGACCCCAATACACTACTGGGTAAGTACGCATTTGCCACTTAAAAACCAATGAAACAATCAGGGGGGAAAAAAAATCAAGAAAATAATCTGCGTGTAATGATGCTTTAGGGATTTGAGAATATATCATTTAATTTCTCCCCTCTGTGTTGTTCCTTTTAGCGCCCGAAACCAAGAGTGCCAATTGAAATGTGGAAGTAAGCTGACAAAGACGCGAAGTGTGAAGAAACAGGAAGTTGATGTAACTGTAAGGTGCCGTACTGAGTAAATATTAATACCCATACGCGACTAGTAAGTGGGTGGCATAACATTAGAGATACTCATACCTTTTGGTATTTGAAATTTCCCAATGTCAATGGCAATGGCAGTGGCTTTGGAAAATGTTTGCGTTATCAAAACTTAAGCGTAAATGGAATTAAGTAGTGGTGCTGAATGGTGGAAGGAGCGTAGGCGGTTCTGAGAAAATATGTGGCATAAACATTATTGGCATTCTTGTGTCTTTTCCAAATATTTGCAATAGCTAAAATGTTGCTTATATCAACAGAAAATGTATAGAAGAGCAGGAAAAGAAACGCACGAAAAAAGTGCAACCAGCGAGTTTACGTTTATTGACAGTTTATACGTAGTATTGCAAAGGTCAACATTTACGTACATGTTTACATATGTACATTACGCCATACAGTCTGAGATCCAAAGATTTTTGCTGCACCTATGGCAACGGCCTGACGAACTTCGTTGCCGCTTTGGTTGTGTTCAATCTCATCTCATATGCTGCGGCG
This sequence comes from Rhagoletis zephyria, assembly GCF_001687245.7. Classification (NCBI taxonomy): domain Eukaryota; kingdom Metazoa; phylum Arthropoda; class Insecta; order Diptera; family Tephritidae; genus Rhagoletis; species Rhagoletis zephyria. The sequence continues at coordinate 81,968 of NW_016158108.1, read as the reverse complement.
TGTTTTAATTTTCTTTTTTTTAATTTAATTTTTAAATTTTATTGTTTTAAAAAGATATATACATACATAACTGTGTGTATATATTTTTTAATTTTGTTTAATTTCTGGAATATTTCTTTGAATTCTTAGATTTTATTATTTTAAAAAGATAAATCCAATTCAATTTAGTTTTTAGAACCGTATTTTTTAATTTTTAGCAGAAAAGTTATTTTCATTATATTTAATTTTTTGAAACATATTTTTATTTTTTATTTTGTTTAATTTTTAAATTTTATTTATTTATTTTTTAATTTATTTCCGTTTTGTTTATATTTTATTCAATTTTTAGTTTTTGTTGTTGTACGTTTTAATTTTTTTTTTTATTTGTCAAAACTTATCTTTTTTAAAATCTTTTATTTTTAATTAAGTTTTCAGATTTTATTGTTTTAAAAAGCACTTTTTTGAATTTTATATAATTTTTAGGAACTTAGTTTGNATTGTTTTAAAAAGCACTTTTTTGAATTTTATATAATTTTTAGGAACTTATTTTTTTTTTGCCTTAAATTTTTTATTTAATTTAATTTTTAGAAACTTATTTTTTCTTTTATATATATTTTTTTAATTTAATTTGTGGTTTTAATTGTTCTAAAAAGATAAAGATTTATTTTTTTTTATTTGATTGAATTTCTATACAACTTTTTGCTAAAGGACAAACAGAACAACGCTAAAACCTTTTCCTTAGCAGATCTTTCAATCAGTCTTTCGAAAGACAGAAAAGAGATTCCAAGATAGTTGCCAGAATTGATAATTATCTAACGAAAGATGTCCAACGGCTGTGGGAGTTTAAAGACAGTTGCCATAATTGCCCTGTTAGCTTACCGACATTAGGGTGTTACGCTAGGATGATTAAAACTAACTGAGATATGATGGGTAAGCACTAGAACGGGGTACTTAAGATCAATGAAATTTGGAACAAAAAAATGCCTCCTACAGACATTGGTCAGACTACAAAATAAAATCGTGAAGCTGATAAAAGTTCTATCAACAATCAACCGCTCATATCAATGTAAGTACTTAGGTTACGCTTCGCACTACGATTTTATTTTTAGTCTGATCAATGTCCAAGACCGAAGAGGAGAGTGGTGTGATGACTGGTACCTAAGACCTTCCTGATTATTTTGTAGCTTTTAGTACTTTTTCTACATAATTATTAACTTTCCTTTCAATAAAACAGTTTTATCTTGAAATTTTTTTTTAATTATTTTGTTTGTCATTTTAATGGAACATTATAACGGTCGACGCCCCCAGATGTCCAATAGAGGGGCAAGGCTCTTATATAGCAAGATGTGTGCCCAAGTCTTAAGAGGAAAGCGTTCGCAATATATCATTATTTTTTCAATCCTCGACACGATGCGAAATATTGACTTGGGTGGGAAAACCATACTCAGTTTTGGTTAGATACCTTGATTTCAGTTTTAAAATATTGGCTGTCTAAACTCCTCTGTGATACGTTATAAATTGCGTTCTAATTGTAAAAGCCTTCCATTTAATACCCATTGCCCTTATTAAGAGGATTGAAACAAATATGAAAACCGCCATTTTGTACCAGAGGCCATTTTGGATTTGGAATATTTGGAACTTTTTCATGGTCCTTTCAGATCAATAGGTCAACAGGAAGGGGGGTGAAATTTTAATTACTAGATTTGAGCTAAATAAAATTGGTTAAAAACTAAAAAAAAAATAATAATTGAAATTGCTTTGCAAAAATACCTTAGGCTCGAAGGTGTATGACGGTCTAATGTACATATTTACATACAAATATTTGTGGTCACCCTTAGAAGACAATTAAATTTGCGTCCATATTAACGACGGCGGCGGTTAGTGCTAATTCAATTGCTAATTGATAGAATTATTTTGTTGCCATAACAGCCGACCAACTAAACGACCGATGGATAGGCTGACTAATTGCCCGGTCGGTCGGTCGGTCACTCAGTCACTGAAACAGCTGTGGCCCCTGTGGCAATTGGTTGTGTTTGATGTGCAATGTGTTCAGTTTAATGAAGATGCCTGGGTGGGTGGTGGTGGTGGTTTTAGTTTACTGGCGGGCGTCACCATGTCGCGATGAATGCGTCATAGTTGTGTGAATAAAACAAAACAAATACAGCTATGTATGTATGTTGTTGCCAGGGTTTGCTATTTGTCACTATTGTTTTCCTTTGCGTCGTCATTAATATTTATGAATTTTTTATTTATCTACACTGTAACGTAGTTAGCACTTAATTTGCTTTCGGTAATAATTTTAGGTAAACTTTGATGTCAAACAACATCATTCCTTCCAAAATACGAATTAAAATGTCCTGCGGTATGACTTACGTTATTTAATCGACCAATCAACAAATTGCGAAATTTAATTAGATTGCCAATGTTTCTTGTTTGGAAGTCAAAAAATTAAAAAAACGGCGAAAAGCGATTGTATCTGAAATATTCACCCAAATGGCTACCTTGTCTACTACCGCCTCCACAGAAATAGTTTGAATGACGAAAAGTGCTGCGCCGCAGCCAATGACGCGAGAAAATTAACGTTAGAGCTTAAACAGACGGCAGCGTTGATCCGGATCAACTCGGAAATTAACTGCAGTTGATCCGGATTAAGTCCCAGTTAATCCGAGCAACGCTGCCATCTGTTTAAGCTTTTAGACAAAGAAGAGGGAATAAAGACGTATTTTTAAGAAAAAGAAAAGGGATGGAAAAAGAGGTGAGTATGTAGAGCTCGAGATGAATGGGCGGGAAAACAGAAAATAAGGCAGCATCAAACGATTTCAAGGCCGGAGCTGCAGAGAGGAAAATGGGAATATCGTAACAAAGGTCGAGAGTAGACATAAGGCTGAGTGAATTGAGTCATTACGAAAGGTAGACCCCTGAATTTTCCTTCGCAGTGAGATTGGCAAAACTAAGAAGATATTAAGGACGCCAACCGGATATTATTTGGCGACATGACTCTACGCGAAGAAGAAGCCCATCAAGTCGGTGAGGGTCAGACAAATTTTAGGCATACTAAAGCCGCCTCCAACTACCTTCTTGTTAGCGCTGCGAGTTCTATTAGGATTTTTTGACTATCCGCATAATCTATAAATTCGAATACCTGAATAAAAAAACCCGAGCTCGATAGATTCAGTAAATTTAAGAATAACTTTCAAACACTGTTTAGAATATTCGGATAACCAAATGAACGGATATTGACCGGTTATCCGTACTATTCGGATTTTATATGTATACACAAATATCTGAACGGAATACACAAATATCTGTTTTTCGGAAGAAAATTTTCCTAAGTAAGACAATTGTCAATTCTGGCAACTACTGAAGGCCCTTTTCTGTCTTTTAAAACACTAATTTAAAGGTCTGCTAACGAGGAGATCCTTGCGTTATTCTTTTTGTCTTTAAGCAACTAGTTTTCTATAAATTAAATGAAATAATAAAAATATATTTTTTTCCTTTTAAATCAATTAAAATTAATAATTAAAAACGAACTTATTTGTTTTTTGTTATTTTTTTGGCCTTTTTAATAATTATATTCAACAATTTTTTATAATGAGCTCGAGGCCATTTTTTAAATGAAAATTTATTGTGGAAAAGCAACAATAATTTGAAAAAATGGTAGAAGTGATAGCTATTTCGGAAATCACCACATTTCCTCATCAGACTTCTTTCAGTAGGATTCGAACCGACGATCCCANGATCGTCGGTTCGAATCCTACTGAAAGAAGTCTGATGAGGAAATGTGGTGATTTCCGAAATAGCTATCACTTCTACCATTTTTTCAAATTATTGTTGCTTTTCCACAATAAATTTTCATTTAAAAAATGGCCTCGAGCTCATTATAAAAAATTGTTGAATATAATTAAAAACCAACTAAAATTAAATTAAATATGGAAAAAACTTAATAAATAAACTAAAATAAGTGTCCAAAAACTTAATGAAAAAAAAATTTTTAAATAGAATCTAAAAAATCAAAGAAACAAAGAAAACTGAATGAAAAAAAACAAATAAATTTAAAAAAAAAATAATATAAGATCATAAAAAATAAATATTTTCCTTTTTATTTCTTAAAGAAAGGAAAAGAATTCAAAAAAAATAAAATAAATTAAGTTTCTAAAAATTAAATAAAATTAATTTTTTTTATTTTATAACAAAATCTAAACATTAAAAGAAAATTAAATACATACATGGTGCACAAGAGGCTGGCTGCCTTCGCCACAGAAAGTCGACACCATACAGAGGGTGGCTGGAGCTAATCCTACGGTACTCGGCAAGGATGCTAACTACATAACTCATGGCATATATGAGGGGACAGCCCTGAGACCAGCGATACAGGTGGGTTTCTATTTAATTTACTTAGTTATAAGTTTATGAGTTGTAACAGAGGTAGCACTACTCCAAATTTCATCTAACCTAGTACTTCTCGCATCCGTCGGCTGAGAAGACCTAGATCTAACGCTGTTAACCCAGTCATAAAATGGAGAGTATTCGACGATTNGTTGTAACAGAGGTAGCACTACTCCAAATTTCATCTAACCTAGTACTTCTAGCATCCGTCGGCTGAGAAGAAGACCTAGATCTAACGCTGTTAACCCAGTCATAAAATGGAGAGTATTCGACGATTAGACCTTATCATATTACCGTTGTTGTTTTTGCAACAGCATATAAATTCTCCAAAGAGTTTTTGGCCAGATATAAATCTGGGTCGTTCCGGTTACGTAGACCTGACTGTCGTGGGACTGGTCACATTACCGTCGGATACTCTTTTAGTTGTAATATTGCAGCGGATACAACTGGTACCTTTAGGAACAAACATACCATAATTTATTCCAACAGTTTTGAAACATCCCGGAAGCCATCCGGGAAACCAAGGAAGCCTGTTGAATATACCAAGCCAATATACTTATGCACAGCGTGGCGACGAATAACTGTTACCCCGGCTTTTTTTTTTGAGAAGTAAAAGGGTCCTTTATAGATTTTGGGAAAAAGGTATTTTATTGTTAATTTTCCACAGATTTTACTTTAGTTGTATTAATTAGTTATTAAATTTTAATCCTTATTTACATTTGCCAGCAGTGGCACGCAGGTCCTTTTCAGGTGTATTTTTTCTTAGGCTTTGTATAAAAAATATATAAAAAAATAAAAAACTGTATTAAGGTGGTCGAATGAATGGCTGTCCTAGTCACCAGTTCCGAGTCTATTCGATTTATGAGTATGAGGCCTTATGTTGGACAAAAGGGGGAGTATGAGACTCAAAATGGAAAATTTCCATATGGTTACAGAAGATATGGAATAAATTAACTGAGGAAGACCTGCGTGCCAAATTAACTTTTCTCTCAAAGTTTACACTGCTGGCAAATGAAAATAAGGACTGAAATTTAAAAACTATTTAATACAACTAAAGTTCTAATTTTTATAGCAATTTTTAGAGGGATATTAAGCATCCAATAACGACTCGCTAAGCTGCACAAAGTTTACAGTAATCTTTATTCGTAAATCGAGTAAATGTGGCCACGACAAAGCTAAGGTTTCCACACCCATAAACCTTATGTCTTTCGTACTCAAAACGTTCGATAGGCTCTTAGAACTCAGAGAAAACGTGTTATTTGTGCCAATCAAGGATAATATGGCATAAGAGGTCCTATTGGCGATTGTGACAATGACAGACCTGTGAAATTCACCGTTGTCCAGATTTTTACAGCGCGCTTTAATTAGCGTACGTACTACGTAGCAGCGCTAGAGAAACGTAATTCACAACTACCTACTAATTTATTAAGCGCCGTAATATCTCGCACCACTACTCATTTAGAAAAAATGTAGAAGAGCACGAATGTACTGCTGCATATGTATTTGTAAAGGTAAAGCGGCGGCCACTCCGCATGGCTTGGGTTCGAGCCCAGGTTCCGAATGACATCAAAAACAAAAGAAGTGAAGAAGTTTTTTCTCACACCGCCCGCTCCTCGACAGGCAATGGCAAACCTCGGAGTGTATTTCTGCCATGAAAAACAGCTTCTCATAATAATTCAAAAACTGTAGGCCCCTCCCCCTTTGAGTGACAAGATAAAGTCACACGCCACAAATTATTAGTGAAGCGAAGTAAACTGAGGAAAAGGGAAGATTAAAAAAAAAACAGAAGATAACAAAATAACTACTATGCTGAGATAGTGCTGAAGTCTGACATTTATGGACAAACGCATTTAACAGCTGTTACCGGCTGATAAGTTTTATGGCGTCATTACATATGTACAGCTGCGAGCATTGAAATAGTTGTGGGTCCAAACAAACTATACTTTTTAAGACTACGCAAAGTTTCAAATAATTTTGCGAACAGATGTATTGCAAAAGTAGGAGCTTCTTTTGCAACCATGTCTAAACATAAAAAAAAAACTTTTAGTTAAGGCACGCAGTAATTTTTAGTAAAAAACACAACCGACTTCAATTCTCATATAAAAATTGAGGAGTACCGTTAACTTTTTCATGGTCCAATGATCGGATCTAAACCACCTGTGAGACACTACCTTTCTCACGGGAAAAGAATTATCGAAATCGGTTGACGTGGTCCAAAGTTATTTTGTATTTGTAATTACGGTAACATACATAAAAAATATATATATATTCCGACGAATGAATAAACTTCTCCTTTTTTACATGGAGCAGTAAAATAGTAGTTTATGAAAGAAATTAATATTTAAGGGACAAGAAGAATTTTTTGGAGCTCTACCTACTTAGTACTTAGTACCATGGCCTTTATTTTTAATTACGGCTGAGCAACGCCGAACCATGGAAACCACAATTGTGTTATATGGAAGAAAATGCGCAACACACCCAAAAAAAAAAAATCTAAAAAAATCAACGGTGATTTTTAGCGACTTGAAGACTGCACTTTATTAGACTAAAATTGAACGGGCTACAAAACTGCATACCAGAAAATTTTCTAAATATTCTAATTAAAAATTTCTAATTCTAATCTGAAATTTGTGCAACCTTTGAAACCTTTATGTATGTATGTGGTTCCGGTTATAGATTGAATTATATATATTTTAAATGAAAACTATTAAAAATAAATAGATAAACATAAGTTGCAAACAAAGTCATTTTGACTTGCGGTGCTAATTAGTTGACCGCAGATGTATATGGAATTTTATACTTACTTACCCTACAAAAGTACTTTCAGTCAGGACAGTTGGTTAAAGGTAGAAAATGTGACAGGATGACCTTCCCACCATTGCATTGCTAACGAACGTGTTGTGTGGGTGGTCCCCACTTATCAACGTTGAGTAGTTGAAGTTGAATAATGGTTAATATCAATGGAAGTTGTTAAATTGTTACGTGCCCCATTTAACAGAGCTTTCAAACGGAATGAGCTCATTTACGAGTATAAGGCTTACGCTTGCCTGAATGTCGTAATGTGCACCTACATATATGTATGAGTGTTTGTTGAACTTGAGCCTGTACATAGTAAATATGCGTGTTCGACAGCATTTTTTTTTTTTGTTTTGTTTGTTCACAGCATGCTGGGCAACGCAAAAGCAACGTAAAAAGGGACATGGAAAGGGAGTGGCGCGAATTAAATTAAAATTTCATTAGCATAATTATGTTTGGTGTGCTGCTGCTGCTGCTGGAAGTGCGCACATACATATGGATTTAAGCCTTACTCGTACCGACTCGTTAAGTAGCCATTAATTAATGATAAACTATCGCAGCGCAAGTGCAATCAAAGCAAGTATGTAAGTGCATTTATGGATATATTTGTAGAAAAAATTGAAAGCACACAATTGTAAATGGTGGTTACATATTTAATGCAATTTCACTATTTTTAGTGATTTTACTTTCGCAAATTTGTTGTAATGAGATTTAAGTGCTAATTTATTGAAACTTTTTTCTCCATTGCTAATACTTCGTTTTAAACGTGTTTTTTTACGGTATTTATGAGAGAAAAAAAATTACTCATGCCTAATTGCCACTGCATGTTGCATGTTCTTGCACAACTTTTTTTTTTTTTTAGTTTTTTCATTGCAACAATTGTGGCATTGTGGTAGTCCACTTTATATTGTAAGCTTTTTTTTAGGTTTTAATGCATTTCGAAATTGCACACATGCATACACTGCCGGAACAAAGTATTGGCACAGCAAATTTTTCACAATATATGCAACAATTTTTATTCAAATATTTTTCCGCCAATTTTGTATAAAAATATGGTTCACTCTACAATAAAAAAAAAAACATTAAAATATAGTTCCTAAACTTTGTGCTAAACTCGCGAAAATTCAGCAAATTTTTATGCAAATTTTCAACTTTTTAATCAGATTTTTTACAATTTTTTGAGTATGAAGATTTCTACAAGTTTTAAACTTAAGTAATTACCGTTGAGTTTTGGCAATTTTTTTTCACGCAGTCTCTTCAATACAAAATTTTTTTTTTTTGAAAATACATTATAGGAAAAAATGCAAAACACCTTCAACCAAAAGAAATTCTCAAAAATCAATGCGATTTCTGACTAACTCCGAACTTGCATTTTTTTACTAGAATTTAATGGGCTGCAAAAAAAATACTCAAAAAAAATTCTAAAAAATCTGATTAAAAAGTTGAAAATTTGCTGAATTTTCGCGAGTTTTGCACAAAGTTTAGGAATTATATTTTTAAGTTTTTTTTTTGTAGAATTAACTATACTTTTACACAAAATTGGCGGAAAAATATTAGAATAAAAATTGTTGCTTATATTGTGAAAAATTTGCTGTACCAATACTTTGTTTCGGCAGTGTATGTATGTATGTATGTACGAGTATTCCGTGCAGTTCTCACCTTAACTGCCTGCTTTTGCATGTTGAATTTTATTTCATTTCTACTCTTTCCATTTCAAATTTGGTCGCTCGTGCTGCATGCCACATGCCATAACAATGCACATCATGCGCTTGGTATGCCACAGCATTCGTTCCCATAAATATTAGTTTGTATTTTTGTACATACATATGTGTACGTTGGCACATGCATTTAGCAATTCACACAATGATTTGTTAAATTGTTTAGCATTGAGTAAAATTATGCATCCAACGCCCTCTTCATCATCAAGCAAGCAGCAAGCACCACCTTCTACTCGTCGTCATTAGCATCATCATCAGCAGCGCCATCATTTTCCAACATCCAACACTACCCGCAGCATTGTTTGTAGTAAATTCCAGCAACATTTGTGGCGTTTGGCATTTCTTTTCACTCGGTCGTGTTTTATGTTTCTTTCTTTTTTTTATTGCCGCGTTGCATGATTTTTAATTTTGTAAATGCTTTGCCTTTGCTTTAATGAAAGTTCAAGTGATCATTGTGTTGCCACCTTTTCTCATGTATACAGTTAATTGTTGTTTTACCACCATTCAGTGCTATTGTAAACAATTACGGTATGACCGTTCAAACGCAGTATTGCAAGCATTATTATAATCTTTTGTTTTAATACAACAACATATTGCTGGCATTATATTTTTGTTGCAGCAAATCCAATATTTACATGCAGAAACTTGTTTTGCGCTGGACTTCATAAAACTTTTTCACTGTGCATTACTAATTACTAGAGATAAGCCTTTTGAATGGATTTTATTGATGACAGATTACTCCCGAACTACAAGATATCAATATGTTTATCGATATATGTATGTACATAAAAAAAGTTGCTCTTTCGTTTTTGTCAGTCGACCGGACAAAGCTAATAGTTCCTGAAGATGCCTTCAGACTGAAGGCGAAATATGGACCAAAATAAAATTTAAAGTAAATAAAGCAGAAAAACTTTTAAAGTTGTATTTAACATACAGCCTATAGCTCAAAAATAAATTATTAAATTATATTAACTATTTTATTATGGGTATCAAACAAGAGAAGTTTAAGTAAGCGTGATTTCTAAAATAATGTCAATGCTTTATTATACCCGAACGCACTTGTGTAAAAGGGTATATTAACTTGGTTCGTATAACTGTTGTTTGTTGTAACAGCCTAATACGGCGTTTCCACGATTCATAATTCGCTCTCTCATTCGTAATCCCTCTTTCACTCATAATTCGCTCTCCGATTCGTCATTCGCCTTGCCAATTACCATACAAAATTTTAAGAGCGAATTACCTCATTTATAGGTAATTCAGATCGAATTACCATTCGAATGACGAACAAATCGGTGCCTTCTCTAATATTTATCGGAAATATATCGAAGTTTTCGCCGGCCTTGTCCCATTATTTGCTACCACTTTTTCTAGTTATAGAATAATATTAATAAAACAGGGTAATTCACGAATTACTTGGCGAATTACTTAGAGAGCGAATTACGAATCGTGGAAACATCGTATAAAGTAGTGTATAGTTCTGTCATAAAAAACAGCTTCCCATAAAAATACAATTGCCGTTCGTAGTCGGCGTAAAACTGTAGGTCCCTCCACTGTGTGTGATAACATCAAGGCGCACGCCACAAATCGGAGGAGAAGCTCGGCCAAACACTAACATATGTATGTAAAGGGATAGAAATAGATAAGACATATTATACCAAAATGCTTAGAAAAGAGAGATCGACTAAGCCATGTCTGTCTGTCCGTCCGGGCGTACACACGATAACTCGAGTAAAATACGAAATATCTTGTCATTTATCCAAGGTAAGTGATATTGAAAATGGAAGAAATCCGACAATAACTACGTCCACCTCCCATATAACGATATTTTCGAAAAATACAAAATACACCCAAAAGACTTTTCTGGGGGTCGTGGGGTCCGAAGAAATTGAATTTGCAAATTTATGTTTAGCAAAAAAAAAAACATGGACGGAACATGAAGGAAAAAAAGAAACAACGGACCTCATGCATAAAAAGTGAGCTAAAGCTTGAGCTCACTTCATCAGTGCAAAAATCNCAATAACTACGTCCACCTCCCATATAACGATATTTTCGAAAAATACAAAATACACCCAAAAGACTTTTCTGGGGGTCGTGGGGTCCGAAGAAATTGAATTTGCAAATTTATGTTTAGCAAAAAAAAAACATGGCTGAACATGAAGGAAAAAAAGAAACAACGGACCTCATGCATAAAAAGTGAGCTAAAGCTTGAGCTCACTTCATCAGTGCAAAAATCGAGTATGAGCTTAAGCTCACTTTTTATTCATCAGGCCCAATGTTTTCCAACAATATTTCTCAGCAATGTTTCTTCAAGTTTATTTGCACCAAAGTGCACCCAGCAGCCGGGGTGTTTTTGGTAAANCATACATAATAATTAGGGATGTGCCGGATATAGATTTTGCCGGATAGCCGGATTCCGGATATCCTGTAAAAAATAACAGTCGGATTCGGATATCCGATCGGATATCCGGTAGACTACTACCCTTAATAAATTTCACAATATTGTTTTTTTGCCGGCTCGAGTTCACCTCGACCTCCGCACCATTTCTGATGCTACAGAATTTACCACTGCGAAAACACAATTACGCACACATCTGTGCGATGCTATCGCAGTGAAAAATGGCATCTTATTTTGGTATTTGGCATTTTGGTTTCTTACGTTAATTTTTGTTTAAATTATACAGAACCCGCCTATTAACCTTTTTCGTTTCCGAACGCGTAGGTCTGCAATTTCCAATAAATAGTTGCGGCATTGTTGTAATTTTTTCGGAACAGATTCGCACCGTCAGAATCGCACATGTGTGTTGATGCCTTATATGGACCTTACATGGTCACATTGTTTGATCAAACTGTCTTCTGTGTAATTAGATGGTTTAACTTACACGCTTCAAAAAACCCATCAACTTTCAGTTTTTCGTTTTGGATGAAGTTGAAGAGAAGCTTAAGAAAGCTTTGTATTCATTTGTTAATACTAATACTTAGTCGTATACTTTTCAATTATGTGTTTTTATTGAAATTATTGTGCACAGATATGTCTGTGTAATTAGATGGTTTGACTTACACACGTAAAAAAACCCATAAAATTTCAGTTTTGGTTGAAGTTGTATCACCACAAAAAAGGTTTTGGAGATTTTTGAAATAATTTATTAGTTCTAACATTAAGTCGAATTATTATCTTTTCTTGCTCATTTCCTCTTTTTATTTAAATTATCGGGCACTTCTTCTTTCACTTTGTTTATCATTTTGATCAAACAGCACTTTACACGGTCCACAGCACATGTCAAACGACAATCAAATTTGATGAAAGTCAAAACTACTAAGGGTATTCATCAAAGCTTATAAATGCAATGTAAACCGTATAAACTTATAATTGTGTAAACTTTATAAATGAACTGTCAAAATTTGTATGGAAACTCGTTTACACATTTCTGATAAATTTATCCAGCGATTTCGCTGAATAAACCTGATAAACTGAAGACAATGCAACTCTGTCGCAAAAGGTATGAAATTGCGATTCACTTATCAAAAGTATTAATAGAACTATTAATAAAAAAATTTTCTTGATTATAGGACTAAACATTCAATAACGACAAAGCTTCACTATTGCAACATTTTGTGACCCACGTTTCAAAACTCGTTTTTTTCTGACGCCAATAAAGCTAAAAACTGGGTTGTTGATGAACTAATTCGAAATTATAAATCAGTTATCAAACGATTGGTAGACAAGGCAGCGAACGTACATGAAAAAAGGCAGCGATTTATGAACTAGAAATAGAGAAATATTTGCAGCTACCCTTAACTTGGTGAAAGTATAGCCGCAAAGAATTTCCAAATTTGTTTACACTGGCAATGAAGTATCTCTGCGCGCCACCTTCCTCAGTGAACTCGGAAAGAGTATTTAGTGCATCGGGTAACATTTATGTTGAAAATAGAAATAGGTTGTTGCCCGATAATGCGGAAACTTTGATTACTAATTAGATACTATTAAACTGGATTACAAAAATACAAAATCTGGGTTAAATTTCTAAATTGAATCTTCTATAATCGATATCCAGAATCCGGCCGGATATTAGCCAGTATCCGGCCGGATAACCGGATAACCAAAAAACGGCCGGATAGGCCGGATTCCGGATATCTACCGGATACCCGGCACATCCCTAGTAAAAATAAACTGCCGATTCAGATTCTATGTGCGCGAAAACCCCTAGAAAGGTATTTTGATGGTATACAAATTTACATTTTCATCACTTTTACTTGATTTAAATGCTGCTCTGCGACTTCAAATGGCAGCTAGCCATGGTCCATTTCATTAAACAACGGACAGTAAATTTGAATAAACCCACACTGTGAGGAACAGCGACTAAGTTTTATGGCAAGCTGACGTTTTCTTCATTTACAAACAGTGACAAACAAATAGGTTCTGGCGACATCAGGCATTCTAGTAGCGCATCACAGGTATACAGCAAAATGATAAGAGACTGTTCTGTAGGCTGACGAATCAAACCCCACCCAGAGCATATCGACTGCTGAGTGGAAGATCGATCTATCTCGGCAACCAGTTCGAAAACGCCCTATCTCAAAAACGGTTTTTTAAAACGTCCTATTTCAGAATTTGGTTGAAAAATGCCCTTGTTCAGAATTCGTTTCAAAAACGCCCTATCTATATAGGTTGATCTTCCACTCAGCAGTCGATATACAATATGATGCCATTTCCTATATTAAATAGATTTCTTTTTTCTGAAACTCGTTCAACAAATCCTTACAATAAACAATCATAGACAAATTCAAAAGGCCGCATTCAAAAAGCCTTCATCGCCAGCTGTTTAACTAAGAGGACAAATAAACTCAAAATAAGCCGGGCCAAGTTAGTGTCTCTAGCAACCAACATAAATAATCCAACAAACAAACAAAACAAAAAATAATAAAAAATAAACTAATTTTTTCGATTTGCAAAACCACAAACTGATGGCTGAAGAAAATAAAGAGAAAAGCAATAAAGAACTGGTTCGACGTGCTTGCCAACGTAAATAAATGACGCCTGCAACCATAGCAGGCAGCAACAATGCGCACAAAACAACGTCCAAAGAAATGAATAGACGACAGCCAACGCGACCAGGCGAATAAACAAGCTATACAGCAGTGCACGGACTTTGCCACTTTATTGGTAGATCTACCAACTTTTTAGCTATATTATATTTTCTACCATTTTTACCAACACAGACAAAAATTCTTCCAATATTTTGCCGAAAGAAAGCAAACAGATTTAAATGAACATATGTACATATTTTGTCATCGAACACACCTAAAATAAAAATTAAAAGTTAACTTTCACGGAGAATAATTGTTTCGAGTCTCTCCCTCCTATTAAATTAATAAAGGGCCCGAATCAGGGCATCCGAGATCGAACTAAATTTTATACGAAATTTCTTTTTGAACCTTCGGGCGGGAGCAAAAAAAGAAAAATTACATGAAAAAATTTTACGCACAATGCCAGTAATAATTACAACAAATACATACAGATGTGCGATCAATGATAATTAGCAACGAAATTCCAAATGATATCGTTTGCACATTATGTTTATTTATTTATTTTTAATAATTTTCATTTAATATATAATTCAATCTATAACAGAAACCCCAATAATAAAAGTTTAAAAGCTTGCACAAATTGAAAAAAAAATAAAATTAATCAAACTTCAATAATTAGAATATTTAGAAAAAATTTAGAAAAATTTTCATCAAAATTTCAAAATTTTTAATTAGAATATTTAGAAAATTTTCGGATATGCAGTTTTGTAGCCCATTCAATTGTATTATAAGAAATTGCAAGTTTCAAGTCGTTAAAAATTACCGTTGATTTTTTTAATTTTTTTTTGTGGCGGGTGTTGCGCATTTTCTTCCATATAACACATGATCAGCATTTTTTGATATGAAAAAAAAACAGCAACACCCTCCACAAAAAAATTCCAAAAAAATCAACGGTAGTTTTTATCGACTTGAAACTTGCACTTTCTTATACTACAATTGAATGGGCTACAAAACTGAATACCCGAAAATTTTCTAAATATTCTAATAAAAAATTGTTAAATTTTGATGACAATGTTTTGAAATAAATTTATTATTAGTGTGGTTCTGTTACAGATTGAATTATATTTTAAATTAAAAATATATAAATAAACATAATTTGCAAACAATATCATTTTGAATTTCTTTGCTAATTAGTTGATCGCATCTGTATATCATTTTGACATTAAGATTCATGAAGGCGTTACTCCAGGTGCTCTTTTTTGTATGTAAAATCAACCAATAATAATTTGTTCGTAGTCCGTGCACCGACCTACAGTGACAATTCTTTTTACAAACGTCGATACTCGATAGTTTTCGCCAATATGGAAAGAGCTAAAAATCACCGATGTCGTAAGCCTAACAAAGTGGTGCAGAAACGACAGAGAAATATATCGTCACCTGAAATACAAAAGGACGTAACAACATCGTAAATGAAATGGAAAAAGTCGTGACTAATATTTTATTTTTTTCTTTCATAAAATTATAAGGTGAGTTGCAATTCGATGAAATCCAAAATGAAATTTAAATAAAAAAGTGAATTTTGATTTTTTTATTAGTTATAACCTTTTACATTTCAACGCTGATTTTTGTTACGTTTTTTCGCATTTCAGGTGGCGATATGTATATATGTATGTATGTATATCTACACTCAGTGGCAAAATAAAAGCGCACAATTTTTAAACGCTAGCGACTAAAAACCGCCATTGCAGAAATATATTTTATGAAAATGGATATTGGTGTAATATAAACCAACTTGATCAAAAACACGCTAGAGTGTTATAACCGACGGCATTAGGGCTGGCATCTTTGGAACCGGATAAAGGATTTTAGTACCGATCGATAGAGCTTCAAGTCTCTTCCAGAAGGAAGTTTTCGTTAGAAATTTGTGTGCAGAGGAAAACTTATCGATCAAAAAAACGAGGGGAAAAACCTCGGCTTATCATGATCTTAGCCAAAGCACATACGATCAATTTCCACATAACTTCTGACAAAACGTCAGAAGAGGACTACATTTAGACGAGGTATTTTAAGGAGTAACTATGTAGACTTGACATCTAGTGCATAATGTTCGAGAAAAAATGTGCAGTAAGTGATGTTAGTCAAATGCCTGCTAATTCCATAGGAGAAATCGTCTCTAAATTAGTCAAATTCGTTTCCCCCTGAGCTGGACTATAGCACAAACACTTTCTAGTCGTCTTATTAATCGTGGCCATGAGCACGGGGAAATGTATGCGGGAATTCTCGCCTGGAAAGGGGCTACATAGGGATTCATAGACCCAGCATCCGTAATCAAACAGAAGGATGTTACAATAGATCGTCCTAGGTCGCCGTAAATTGGTGAGCTGCTTCCTGTTCTAAGTAATAATTTAATCTTCGTACACAAATAAATCAATGATAATTTTGAAAACTTGTAATATTTATAAATTCTATTGGCAATTTTATCTCCTAATCTTGACTAAGTTTTGGAATTAAACAGAATTAATGATGCTACACCAACTGGTTTGCATGGCCCCTGGAGCCCTCTGTCTAATATCTACAATACAATCAGCATGAAAAGTGGAGATCTTGAGGGTAATTTGAAGGTTCTGAAGCCATTCATGGATGATTCCGCTATCATGTTCCCTGGACAAGTAGACAACGTCAGAATTCTTGAAAGGGACAGCTGTGAAGTGATAAAATCTATGATCAACGCAGGGTTCCAAGCATGTTATGCCGACGGATCGAAGATGGGTGACGTGAGTACTAGGAAAGGAGAACTTGGAGTAAGATTCCACAAATGTATGCAAATGGGCGCATACCACACCATATTTCAAGCGGAAGTCTTCGCAATCGAAATCTGTGTTCGCGAATACCTTAGGGAAGGACAAATGGGGCCAGAATAGAAATTATGTCATTTAGTCAGACAGCTTTGAAGGTCTTAGACTCATTTAGTATGACATTAAAGCTTGTGGGCAGCTGTTATTATAATAAACAAATAGTGTGGCTTTTTTTGTGGGACTGAGTGTACATACCTACATTCACTGAATACCATATACATATGTATGTATATGCATATCAGTATGGAAGGTGAAGACCAAGAACAAGTGTGTATGGACATATGTACATAGCAAGTGTAATTACAACGAGTACGCACACAACAGACGCCAACTTGCTCTTCTACTCTATCCGCTGCTGTTCGTAGAGAGATTACGCTTTGTTGGACACTTCGACATGTGCGCTTTATTGCGAAAATGTTGTCGGTCGGTCGGTCGGTTGGTAGGTAAAATGACAACAAGTAAAGGCCGTTTACAATTGGTCCGGTTTGATGAGGTCGGTCCCACTTACGTAGCGCGGTGGTGGCTTGACTGGGTGTAATGGGCCCAATTGCAACAACAGCAACCGGCTGCTGAGACTTTGAAAAGGCGTTTTTGGTTATTTCGTCATTTAGTGGTGGGCCATGAATTTGCATTGTATTTAACAAGAAAATGTCAACAATCGCGACATTTTCAGTATGGACAACCCGTTGGGTGCACATATGGCCAATGAATAGATATGTAAGTATGTATGTACATATGTATGTAGATATTCGCAGATTCGATTTTGTGCCCGCGGTGAAGTGATAAAATTTGTCAATTTGCAAATATTGATGCACAAATTGTAAATAAAACGAAGTCTCGTGCGGTGAATTGGGATTTTTTAAACAAAGAAAGTTGGCGGAATGTCATACAACAGGAAAATGCTTGTAAGTGTAGGAAAAAATTGAAAAAAGCAGGGGTCATAACGGTTATAATTTTGATAATAAAAAACACCCAGCCGAAAGCCGCTGATGGCAGTGCTGCGTTTGTTTGTAAGTTTATATAATATTTGTCTTGTTATGATACATTAAAAAAAATAATAATAATAATTCAAAATAAAAATTTGACCGATAAAATTGGATTTTTTTTTTTCGATATAGTACATATCGTCGGTCCCTACGAAGAGTAGCAGATTTTATTGCGTGGAAGACTAGCACATTTCGTTATTTGCGTGGAAGACTAGCACATTTCAGATTTTTGCGTGGAAGAGTAGCACATTTCGTTATTTGCGTGGAAGACTAGCACATTTCAGATTTTTGCGTGGAAGAGGGATACGCAAGGCAGTTCATATAAGGTTGAGCAGCCGTTAAAAAAAAAAGTTACATAAATATGTATGTTTATACTATAATTATTTTTCTTCGGTCATGCTGAAAGTTTAGTGTTGTATATGGAGCCTTTTGGCCGGTTATTACAAGTAAAATAAACGTTTATTTTTCCTCCTACACCTTTCGACATTCGCGTCTTTCTCAGGGAATCTTTATTTATAAATAAATACGAAAAAACATATACATACAGTATCATATCAAGAGGACCCCGTTTCAAAGTGATATTATTTATGTTATGTTTATTTATTTACTTAAAAAACCTTCAATTAAAATAAAGTTAATTCTCTTAAAAAAATCCATATTGGCCCAAGTTTAAAGCCCAGGAGAATACTAAAAAAACTCAAAAATTTTCAACAACGCAAACGCAAATGAAATATTTTCCTTCGAAGAACTGTCCAAATATTTACATTGGCAAAAAATTAAGATATCACATGTACGGAAAATTACAATAAAAAATAGCAAAAATCAAGTAGACATGGCAGTAAAATACGACTTTATGCAAAGCGAGGAGAAGTTGAACCTAATGAAAAAAAATGTTCAATGGTCAACCATGAAACACTGTGAATTGCCTAAAGCTTACAAGGGAAAAATACCTTTAAAAAAAAGAAAAGTGGATGATATTCAACAAATGATTAGTAAACGGTATATACCGTCTGAATTTCATGATTTTCATAATACAATTAAAGAAATATAGAATAAACGTTTGAATTTTCAATATATATTATGCTTTTATGATTTACTTTAAACCGGAGACGTGCAGTTTTCGCGGCTTAACAATCTGAAATATGCTACTCTTCCAAGCGAAAATCTGAAATGTGCTAGTCTTCCACGCAAAAATCTGAAATGTGCTAGTCTTCCACGCAAATAACGAAATGTGCTAGTCTTCCACGCAAAAATCTGAAATGTGCTAGTCTTCCACGCAAATAACGAAATGTGCTAGTCTTCCACGCAAAAATCTGAAATGTGCTAGTCTTCCACGCAATAATGAAATGTGCTAGTCTTCCACGCAAAAATCTGAAATGTGCTAGTCTTCCACGCGATTAGTGAAATGTGCTAGTCTTCCACGCGAGAATCTGAAATGTGCTACTTTTCGACGCGAATAATGAAATGTGCTAGTCTTCGACGCGAATAGTGAAACGTGCTAGTCTTCCACGGTAATTTGAGATGTGCTACTCTTCGTTGGGAGCGACGATATGTACCTACATATTTTTGATCGGTATTTTTTCAATCATATCAAGAATAACAAATAAATAAATTTTTGTCTTCGGTATGCGCAAAAAATATATAAATATAGTTTATTCAAAGAAAAAATATTCCAATGACGAATAAATTATTTTATTCGATATTCGAATAATTAATGAAAATAAAAAAAGCAATACCAGCGGTAAAACTGTAATTCAAAAAATTAAAAATCAGTGACAATTGAAATAAAAGTAAATCGTTGCTAATTATGTAATAAATTAGCTTTTAAAAATTATTTCATATAACGATTAAATCACAAAAAATGTATTCGCAACCAATTTATTCACGAATAATTCATTCGTGGATGAATTTTTGGCGAATAATTATATTACAGATAAAATTTTATTGGAATAATAACAATAATAATAGATTGGCGCTGACACATACATATGTTAGTGTTTGGCCGAGCTTCTCCTCCGACTTGTGGCGTGCGCCTTGATGTTGCCACACAAAGCGGAGGGACCTACAATTTTACGCCGACTCCGAATGGCGATTGTATTTTTATGAGAAGCTGTTTTTGATGGCATAAATACACTCGGAGGTTTGCCATTGCCTGCCGAGGGACGACCGCTGTTAAGAAAAGACCTTTTTATATTTTTTTGCGATGTTGCTTTGACCAGGGTTTGAACCCAGGTGCTGCGGAGTGGAAACGCGCACTGCTTGCTTACCACTACACCACAGCGGCCGACAATTGGAATAAATATCTAATTAATATACTCGAATAATGCCCATCTTTGAATATAACCGTTATATTCACTCTGCATTTTTTAATACATACATAAACAAATTTTTACGGTCATAAATAGGATAATTTTTTAGTGAAAAAAAAAAAAATAAAAACCACAAAATAACGCTTACATTTGCCAAAAAAATCTAAACTTAACGATTATTCTTGATCGTAAAAATAAAAAATAACGATTTTGCAATTAAAAATAACGTTTATTTTTTTATGGAAAAACAAAAAAAAAACACAAAATAAAGCTTAAATTTGACCGACAACTAAATTTAAATTTAACGATTATTCTTGAAATACATAAAACTCACAAAATAACTATTAAGCTTGATCAAAAAATAAAATAAAAATCTAACGATTATTCTTGATCGTAAAAATAAGAATAAAAAAAATAACGAGTTTGCAATTCAAAATAACGATTATTTTTGATCGAAAAACATAAAAATCACAAAATAACGCATAAATTTGACCAAAAACTAAATCTAAATTTAACGATTATTCTTGATCGTAAAAATAAAAATAAAAAATTATGATTTTGCAATTCAAAAAAACTATTATTTTTGATCGAAAAACATAAAAATCACAAATTAATACCTACATTTGACCAAAAACAAAATCTAAATTTAACGATTATTCTTGATCGTAAAAATAAAAATAAAAAATTATGATTTTGCAATTCAAAAAAACTATTATTTTTGATCGAAAAACATAAAAATCACAAATTAATACCTACATTTGACCAAAAACAAAATCTAAATTTAACGATTATTCTTGATCGTAAAAATAAAAATAAAAAATTGCGATTTTGCAATGATCTGAAAATAAAAATCTGGGCATTTAGCGGTTATTTTCGGTCTTTGTAAAAAAAGTCAAAAACTTACACTAAATAGAATTAAAAGTTAAGAGACTTGATGATTTAAAAATCAAAATGTGGCTTGCACTCGAGCTTTATTTCATCTCTGCACGCTGTTTCTAAATCTATATTTTTTCTTTTATTAATTTTTTTTTTAGGTTAAAAATATTTTCTTTCATCTATTGCCACAAATTTGCCAAAATAGAGACCGCAACTAGGCAGCTGAACTGCGCTCGCGGTGAAAGTATGAACAAGTATTATGAAGCCGCTGGCACTTTCCGAAATTTGTTGGCTAAAAATACATCAAATATACATACATATTTGCAGCAAACGCTTTTAGCAAAATCCAAGGTCGAAATTTCATGCAATTGTAGATTGAGAGAGCGAGGGAGAAGGGGGCGAGAGTAATTGTAAGTTTTTCCAACAATATCGATAATGCTTAATAGCTTTATCGGAATTACACACGCACACGTGCATACATATGTATTTACCTAATTGTCATGGTCAAGAATCGATATACATAAGTGCGAAAGCATTTAGCATTTTCTACATATGTATGTATGTATGTGACAGGCGAACTTTTCAAATTGACGTGCATTTCGCGTAAATGCTTATTCAACACGAAAACGCGTGATAAGCGTGCAAGCACTCATTTGGATAAATGCACAATCGATGTGAAATGTCACAAGGAACAAAAAGCCAAGAAACAAAAATGTTAAGAACGGAAATAAATAATAAAATAAAAGTCTGCTTTTTGTAGGTGCCAACCGCACTGATGTTGATTGCGTGACGCGGTTGTTTTTATAGAGAATTTAATTTTGTTGTTTGTTTTTGTTTTTTTTTTGCGGAAGTTAGGAAGTGTTTTGTAACATGTATGGGTGCTTAAGAATTCACTTGCCAAAGGAAATTATGCAATAAGGAGGTGGAATTTCAAATATGGAATACATAAATTTTACTGCCACATTTGAATATATTCGGGCACACACATATATTTGTATACTTAAAAAAAAAATGCAAAGCTACATTTATTAATGGAATTGCAGAAAATATTTGTAGCGGCAGATATATGTACATTAGGGTGGTCCTTAAAAACACAAATGAGCGATTTTTTCAGTCTCACCACTTCAATCGGTAATACCACGGTCACAGAAATCACATACAAATGTTGGTCCCGATTGGAGTCGGTTAAGGCGTGTCACACAGGAGCCAATGTTCAGATTCCTCTATAGAGAATCAAAAAATTAAAATTAATTTTTTTGCCAAGCCATACCCAAAATCGATAGTATCTACCCTAGTCGAAGATATCACATATAGATCTTGGTCCCGATTGGAGTCGGTTAAGGCGTGTCGCAATGGGCTCCAAGGCCACATGCTCCACGGAGACTCAAAAAATTAAAAATATTTTTTTTTTCATTTAATATCCAAAATCGATACTACGTAGACGCAGGGGTTGAGGCTTAGGAAATCTGATGTAAAAATTTGCTTCCTACATTTAAAGACCACCCTAATGTACATATGTATGTATGCATGTGCATTAAGTCATGCATAGTTCAGGAAATAAGTTCCCGGACTGACACCATTTCTCAACAACAGAGCCTTAATTTTTCAAACGATTTGAGTATTTTTTATGAAAGCTAATACTATGTCTCCATTGTGAGATTTAATGAAGATTTAGCCCTCTGACGAGATTTGATGTTAAATCTTTTGAGATTTACCATATAAAATTAAATCTCGAAAGGCAGTAGATTTAAGTTAAATCTTCGTCAAATCTTCAATAATATTGATCAATAAGTACAATTTGTTGGAGTGGCAACCACAAATTCACATGCCATAAGTCAAATGACATTTGTGTTTTCAATATACAGTTGAGGACATTGAAATCTAGCCTATCATAAAAACATGAATTTTCGTATTTTTAGGGATTTTTATATTTTTTTTTAGTTTGGGATGAAAATTAGTAAGACATATACATAACTTTAGTTGTAATAAATTAAGAAAATATTATTTTAAAAACTAAAAATTTAGAAGAAATGTTTTATAGTAATATCATGCAGAGTCTTCTCCGCTTTCTATAAGTCATTTACGCGCTGCGACAAAAAATTTATAAATTTCGGTAATGGTTCTGCTTCGATAACATTGCACCGAACATCCTCTAGAACTCAGTTCGTATTCATGATATGCCAAAGGCCCACGATTGGATTTTCGGTTCCCCCCTATGAATAAGAGAGTTCTACAAAAATTTTTCTCTCCGCAAATGTTTTTTACCGTTTTGATAATTTTTCTTAAATTCGAGAAATTGATTCGAAATATGGTACTATTCTTTACACTTTCCAAACTCCTTTTATCTGTCTGTATATCAATGTCCGCAACTGTATTTATAAAATCATACATAAGCAAACGTCAAATATTTAAAAATGTGAACGTCAAACATATCTCGTTGTGGTAATGGAGACGGTTGTGATTTAGCAACTGGATTTATTAAATCTTAATGGATAAATCTCTCAATGGGGACACAGTATAATAAAATTTAGAAGAGAAATGTTTAAGCCCATTTTTTTTAATTTGTATTTGTTTATACCAGGCATGCCCAGCGCTGGCAGAACTCCAAAGCTTTGTACTAGCTTTTAAAGTTTTGGAGACAATTTATTTCCTGTTAATACAATTATAAAGTTCCCGTAAAATAAAAAAAAATAAAAAAAAGCTGTGAAGTGCTATAAAAACACGAACCGAGAACAAAAGGAATGATCGAAACTAAATAAATGCCGTTCTCATAGTTATGTTCCCAAGAACGCTTGAAAACTCAAACCGAAATGAGAGCAAATCCTTCGAGAGTGTTTTCACAAGAACAAAAGTGAGAACAAAACTTTCGGGAACGTTCTCAAAGAGAAACAAGTAAGAAAGTTTAAGTTCGGGCGGAGCCGAACATTAAATACCCGGCGCAAATATTAAGTATATGTTTTCCACCTTCCCGAAAGCTACCGCTACATCGTAATCCGGGGTTTATCAATTTTGAGTAAACCAGCGTCCTTAAATTTCGAAATATTGAAGTTTCAAGCATTTTTAAAATTTACCGTTATATGAAAAGCGGTAATTTTAGTCCGATTTCAATAATTTTCAGCGTTTTGCTTATATTTGGCAAGCACAATAATCATACCGAGTTTGGTACAAATTGGTTGAACGGTTACCGAGATACATATATGTGATCATAAGTGGGCGGTGCCACGCCCATTTTCCAAAATTTTATCATAAACGTATTTCTT
>NW_016158108.1:51533-57678 GCF_001687245.7 Rhagoletis zephyria | reverse complement strand
CTGTCTGCGAAAAATTTTTCGAATGATTGTTTAGAATTTTATTAAACAAAAAAATACATATCGTCGCCCGCATGCCAGAAACATGAATGGGTAAAAATTAAAATTTTGGGGAAAAAAGTTTGAATTCTTTTTTTTTACGTGTCTTAACTCTACATTTATGCAATTGAAATTATAAAATATGTATGTATGTGGCTTCCGTGTACGCATGATATTCTGGGTTTTGGTATAATATAGAACATCCAAAGGTTAATCAAGTCAAAACACAATAACTCAAAACTTATAAATTTGCACATTCATGCTTCCGACATAAGGGTGACGCAACACATAGCGCAATAAATAGGTGTAATCACAATTACACAAGGAGTACAGAAAATTTTTCAATCAAGGATTTCACTTTTTCCATGAAAATAAAAAATGGAAAATGAGGCGTCTAATTAAGGTTTGCCACCCGTTAGACAATTTGATTCAAATTATTTAGTAAGTTAAATGCATTCTTACAATATGGGTAATAATTGAAGGTTTAGAAAAGGCTTTATTTCTTAAATAAATGTAGGAGGGTTACCAACTGTTTAAAAAATTAAATTCAATTTTAATTAATCAACATATGGGTGCCAGACGAAGCAGATTAAAGGTTTCAGTTTGAAAATACCATTGAAGAGTGTTGACACCTGTGTGAAAAATCTAATTTAGTTGAATTGTACGCAAGTTATATGCAATATTAAAATTTGAGTGTCAAACGAAATAAGTCTAAAAGATCTGAAGTTTGAACTTTTAGAACATTTTTAAAATATTTGAGGAGGGTTGCCACCTGTTAAACAGTTAAATTCGAATTATTGGACCCTACGAAGCCAGTTACGGGTTAAATAAATTATACACATATAATTTAAAGTATGAAACTAAACGAAAATTTAACACATATTTAGGAGAAGTAAAAAGTTGTTGACTAAGATACTTAGATACTAATTTATTACATTTGATTTGCTTTGATGCTAAAAGAATTTTCCAGATTTTTTAAAAATTCTCCAATTGTTTGCAATTTTTTTACCAATAATTTCAGCGTTTTAACGTCAAAGTCGTTTGTTAGTTGTGTTGATATTCGTTAAACCGAACACTATCTACTTCTTCCACTTATTTTCGCGACCTACCCTAATGTACATATATATCGAGCACAAGTATACTATGTACATATGCACCTCTGAAAGAAGTAAGTATTCGACATTCGTGCAAAGGAGTTACGCGTGGCACGTGCTTGGCCTGCTTGACGCTTGGAACGTAGAACGTTTATTGATTTTTACTTTTTATTTGAAATTTGTTGTTACACCTTTAGGTATGTATGTACATATGTATGTATGAATGAATGAAAATGCTTGCGCACATGAATGCTTATGTTGCCTTATGTTGCGTGTGTGTATATTTATTTCTATAAAACGATTGGTGTCAGAAACTTAGGTTTTTGCACTTTTTTCGGTGCAGATATTCATAAGTGGCAAAAAATTGCACAAGCGGTTTGGCAGTAATAATTCTTTAAGAGTATGAATGCGATTTTGACATGGCATCGGTGTTGAGTTGAGGGTATTGTGATTTACCAATTGCATGCTGAGATTAACTAAATACATATTATTTTAGAGAAGTTATTACTAACGTCAATGTACATAATTATTTTCAGTTTCAAATTTACTCGCTTTAAAACAAGCTTCTCGATTATTTAGCTGCATTGAATTTGTTTTCTTACATACATAGTACATATGTAAGTATGTATCTACATACTTAGTTATTTTATTGTGCATTTCTTTCAAATAGAAAATTGCTTATAAATAACGTAACTACTAAGAAATCCAATAATTAAAATTCCCAAATGTTTTGACCAGTAAAAACATATTTATAGATAATTGACATAAGCCTAATTTATAATTTCAATCCTTAGATAATTACCATGTACAATGTTTTGAATGCAACAAAAAAACAAAAAAAAAAAAAACGAAAAGCACACAGCAGCGAAACTAATTTGCTGAAGTTGAAATACGGAAAAAATTAAAATTGGTATTACGGTTAAAATTTGTAATTGCTTGCTTTGTATTAAAATTTTATAACGGTTATGCTTATGTACACATAAGTACATACATACATAAAAATTAGATATGTATGGATGTGTTTTTAATGCAAACAGAGCATGACTAACAAATTTTTAGTGCAATAATATTATTACAAAAGCAAAATATTTGTACATACATAAGTTGCCACTGTGGAAAGTATATTTACTATGTACATACATAAATATTGACTGCATACTCGATTAGTGCATAAGATATAAATATGCATAGTACATACATACATATTAAACCACATATATGTATGTATGCTTAAGCTGAAAGTATGATTGCAATTATGTATTAACTCGAAAAATAGCAAAAGGCTTGTCCTCAGATTTAGATCGAACATAAATTTAGCGCACAGAAGGTTTAAGGCCACAATTTAAATGAAATTATTTTTAACAAGTAAATGTCAGAGATTGTTCTTTCGGCTAATATTGCATTGAAATATTAATTTAAACTTTTGGCAAATAAAATTAAACTCTACTATAGTACTAGACAATGTTTGAAGAACTGGTATTTGCTTTATTTATTTGCCTAAAAGTTTAAATATATCTACTGAAAGTTTAAATCTATTTGCCCAGAGTCCAGTGATCGGATTTAAACGAAATTTTTAACCGACGCATAAAAAGGAGAAGGTCATCACTTCGTCGGAATATATATTTTTTTATGTATATTACCGCATAGCTTTGGACCACGTAAATCGATTTCGATAATTCTATTTGCATTGGAAAGGATCCGATCATTGCATCATGAAAAAATTAACGGTAATCCTAATTTTATAATGAGCATTGAAGTCGGTTTTGCTTTTTGCTTAAAAATTACTTGTTCTTTTTTAGACAGTATAATCTAAAAGTTTTGTTTATGGGTGAGCCGGTTTTAGGAGATTTTTTGTGAGTGTTTGACCCACCAGGTAGCGATGGAGTCGAGTTATTACAAAAAATCGTATTTATGATCCAATTCGGCTCATATTTGAGATATGTAGTGGTAACGGTAAGGGCAATACTATTGCAAAAAGAGGCGAACTACTCTCTAAAAATCGTCAAGCTAGAAAAATGCAGTGAATGGCCGATCAAACCAACGTGCTGTACCATCGAGTATGTTAAACTCCCGCGAGTTCCTGGGATGAGTTGTCCAGTGGTCTATCTCAAATGACGACAGTTAAATCAACCATCAGAGCCATTGCACTACTTGATAAGGCATTTATGGTATTTCGTCTGAAATAAGTCTAAGCATATGCTATTTCTGTAGAGCAACGATACTCACTCATTTTGCAATTGCCACCAACTTTACTAGATATAGTTTCAAGGTCACATTCACCATCGAACCGGTTCATTGTTGCCGCCAGGGAGTGAATAGGAAAAAATTCACCAATCACAAATCTAAATATTTTTTTAATTTTTCTGTGAAGATTATAATGTTATCATTAGATATTATCCCGGTTCATATAAGTATAAGGCCTTAATGGCATATAAAGTAAAAAATGGAATTCTCTCACCCCAGCTCTGCCGTCCATCTTACCTAATGCGAGATAATTTTGTCATTGTCAAATTTCAAATGAGAAAAAAACATATCTACATACCTACTACCTACCTCTATGCTATATGATGAATTGTTATTGACAAGTTAAATAATTATCTACAAACATGCATACCTATAAATGTAGTATAATACAAATTATTTTTAAAAGCTCAACAAGTGACTCATCTTGTTGCCAGATAAATATTACATCATTCCTTACCCCTTCTCTAGGAATAATTTGCCGATTTCTACAAACGTAAGAAAAAAGTGTGACACATTTCTGTTAAGAAAAATTGTCTTGTAGAGCCACCTGCCTTTCGGAGGCCAAATAATAAGTAGCTGATAAAGAAAAGCACTTAATAAGTTGTGAACGATAAAATAATGCTTGAACATCAGTCGAAATTTAATATGGATATGTATATTTATGTTATAGTTATCAATATGCCATATCTAGTTATTTGTAATTAATAAAAAAAAAACTGTTGGCTCATTCAACGGAAATCGATACCGAACGAAAAGAAGACAAACTTGAACATTTGAATGTATTATTTCTACTAAAGAATAAATAAATCCAACTTTCAATACTGAAACCCAAAACTTCTTAATTTATCTTCCAATCGATATTTTTTTTTTACTTTAGATTGTACCATTTACAAACTCATATGATAGGTTAATTTTCTTTCCCACGACAGTCGGGTCTACGTAACCGGAAGGACCCAGATTTATATTTGGCCAAGGTCTGTCACTCCAGCAACACTCACCAAAAACTCTTTGTATGCTGCTACAACAACAACAACAACATAGGTTAATTATTTTTTTTAAACTGACGTGGCTGATTTTAGCAGTCTATCGCCTTTTTTATTTTATTTTAAGCTGCCTTTATGCGAGTCGTTTGCCGTATACTGGAAAATCGACTACCCGGAGCATTTAGCATTGAATTGCCATTTCCACGGGTCGATTTTGGTTAAATGACAATAATCGACTACATAGGAAAGCAACTGTGTTATTTTCAAATTTTTTGGGCAAGTACTGAATCAATTTTAATTTTTTAATATCAGGTCCATCACAAAATACAATACAATAGTTATTTTTTGTATAATAGTTATTTTTTGAAGGAAAGGAAGTAAGGCTNGTGTTATTTTCAAATTTTTTGGGCAAGTACTGAATCAATTTTAATTTTTTTAAATCAGGGCCGTCACAAAATACAATACAATAGTTATTTTTTGAAGGAAAGGAAGTAGGGCTATCTTGAAGTCGAATGTGTGCGAATTGCTTTTAAAGCACTGTCACACGATTGGTACATTTGTACAGATTTNAAATCTGGGTCGTTCCGGTTACGTAGACCCGACTGTCGTGGGAACGAAGTAAGGCTATCTTGAAGTCGAATGTGTGCGAATTGCTTTTAAAGCACTGTCACACGATTGGTACATTTGTACAGATTTGTACATTTTTTTTATATTGGGCTCTTGTTATAAAATAAAAAATTGGGAACTTTTTTTTTTGTAGTCACAGCGAACTTCTATTAAAAAATTTTAACAGGTTGCTTTGACTTAGCAATTTCTACTTTCTAAGCTAGCGATATGTAGTTTAAGAGGTAAACTTTAAAATGTCACAACCGTCACCGTTNTGTACATTTTTTTTATATTGGGCTCTTGTTATAAAATAAAAAATTGGGAATTTTTTTTTGTAGTCACACGATTGGTACAATACAGCGAACTTCTATTAAACAATTTTATCAGGTTACTTTGACTTAGCAATTTCTACTTTCTAAACTAGCGATAAGTATGTAGAGGTAAACTTTAAAATGTCACAACCGTCACCGTCGAAAGAGCCTCAGATTAATTACAATAATATATCCTGGCTATCAACATTGAGTGCATGTACGATATTTTATAATATTTATTTATTTATTTTATTACTTACAGCAACATAACTTTTTTTTTTAATAATAAGCGGATTGCTTTGTAATTTTCAGCAATTGGTCCTTATTATCTAAGGCATAAATCGTAGTACATATACAGAAAAACTTAACTTAAACAAGTAATTTTTAAGCAAAAAACACAAACGACTTGGATCTCCGTCCTGCTTGCAAACAACTTCTTCCACAGGGTATGCGCTTTTGTCTACAAAGTGCGGCAAATTTTGTTTGGAGAAGATGGAGATAGACTTCCTTGCCCATTATTCTTTTAATATTAACTAACATCAACGTGAATCGCTTGTTTCTTTTTTAAGTTTAGTCTTTCTGCATTCTAGGCTTTATTTCTTTAGATAATAAGGAACGATTGCCGAAAATTTCAAAGCAATCCGCCTTATTATTAAAAAAGTTATGTTAATTTAAGTAATAGAATGTCGTACATGCACTCGGTTTTGATCGCCGGTGTACATAAACTTTTTTTGATTTCCAAAATGTAATCATAATAAAGGAAACAGTTATGTGAAACCATTTCTAAATTTTATTTAAAAATACATAATTCATTTTAAATATTTTACGAATGGTTTGAAGATATCTGAAAAGATATACAAATTACTGGACT
>NW_016158108.1:0-45147 GCF_001687245.7 Rhagoletis zephyria | reverse complement strand
TGCAACTAGTGAAGCTTGAATAAGACAATGAACCTTTACCAAGTTACTCAAATGTAACTAATATGGCACCATAAAGGACTGCAAGCAAGTCACATATGAATATCTACATATCAAAGTGGATTTAACAACTAACACACACTAATCAGTTATGTATAAATTTGTATATTCGGCTCACCTGCAATTCTGCTCTATCCACATCCCATTGGGAGCGCTCCAACTCGAACCGTGACCATTCGTGCTGTATGAAGTGTAGTATACCTGGTATGGTGTATTGTGGTGTTGTTTGTTGATTATTTTGACCACTAGGTCCACCGCCACCACCATTGCCACAGTCATCGCTGCCATTGCTGCCGGTACCAATGCCGCCTGTACCCGCCACACTGTTAGCATTGCCGCCGGTTAGCCCGCCAACACCGGTAACACCGCCCAAACTGTTGGTGCCGACACTACCAACTCCGCCAACACCACTGACACCACCACCGCCACCACCCACGACGCTACTACCGCTCGCACCACCCGCACCGACGGGTTTATTATTTATACCAGTTGTCGCTCCTGAATTAGTGCCCATCGGAAATAATTTTTAAGCTGATGTTTTTTATTTCGAATGTTTTGCTGCTTTTTTAATTATATGCACTATTTACTTGTGAGCTCCTTGTTGGAAATGCGTAGTATTTTATTATTTTAGAATTAGTACCGGCGTTGCAGGAAGCAGTTCTATGTTTTTCAATTTGTAGCCCTTAGCAACGCTTTATCAGTGTAATTTTAGCTGCCTTAAAGAATTTAATATGTGTTTAGGAGACTCAATTTGATAGAATATACATACAATGCGATGCTATCCGATGGCGCTTGTAGAATTATAATTAATTGATATTGCTTCTTGTTACAGTTGTTATTTTCTTAATATTTCATATTAATACTTTTTTACGAAATCATATGGACGAGGCATGCGTCTTTTCGAATGCTATTTATATTGCTATGCACGTCTCGTTTGTTCTGTGTTCAAAAATTTTTGATTTTCCCGAAATATAAATAAAGCATTCAATTTGATCTACACTGTACTATTTCTATTTATCAAATGAGGTCAATTAATTTTTCGCACACTGGGCCGTTAGCTGCTGTCTACTCGACGCAACTCGTGCTTAAGGATTCACACGTCTCCTTTTCTGCACTCGTTCGGGTATGCATAACCAAACGAAAGCAGATGATAAAAAAAAATAATATGTACGTTGCTGCAGGATTTATGGAGCACCTAACGACGTCGTATACGCACCGGCGGCCAGCTCCTCAATCAAGTTTTTATTTATGCAAATTTAGCTTTGCTTCCAACATAAAAACTGCGCTGGGCTGGCCAACTCCGATAGCCAATTTGGTCTGCTAAAACGGCAGCCAGACGGTGTCAAAATTTAATATTTTTTTAATAAACTAGTCAGTTGAGCAAGTTGAACATTAAATTTATGGGCCGCCGCCGCCGCCTTGTACTCCCAACCCCTACCCGTACTAAACACACATCCGTGGGCTGGACGAATGTCTGAAGAGAAATGTGCTTTCACTATTTTCGCATTTTCTTTTATATACACACTTTTTCTATTCATCAATTTCACATCGCTAATCAATACTAAATATATTATTTTTCACAAAATTCTTTCAATTTAACACAATTTCGAAATTGTTTCCATTCCTTTGGATGTTGGAAAATTCTTTATGCAAAAATCTCCTACACTGAAGTGTGAAAGTAGAAGAAATCCAAATGAACAATGAAGAGCGAAAAATTGCCGCAAGAAAAATTGACGAAGAAAAACGAGAAGTCCCTGCCAGAAGAGACGTGGTGATGCCAGACAGTTTCCAAATTTGAAAAATACACAAGTCAAATTAGAACTATAAAAAAAAAAAATGTCACCAACACATGGAAACGGGTAAACTTACAACTTTTCCCCCGAGTCAATTTCAAGAAAGCGACTTGCAACGGAAAAGAGCGTATATCGCTTTTGAAAAAAATCCAACTTGCTAACGGAGGGTCTCCACAGGCAAAAATTTTCACCTTTTGAATGTTATCCGATATTTTGAAAAATTACTAAAAACGCTGTAATGCACACAAAACAACCACAAAATCGGCAATGCTCAATACTTAAATAGTAAATATTAGGAGAATAAATTATGTAACTAGAAAAATATGTAATGCAACTTTTGTTTTAAACAAATTGCAGAAAAATTATATCATATGGCAACACTCGATTGGGTTGAACGCACTTGCAGCAAAAATGAATATTGCTAGTGCAGCAGGATCAAGTTGAAAATATATCTGGCAAGCGATTTGCGTAATTTCAGTGAGTGGCAGTTACATTTGGCAATTTTTATTTCCGAAAGAGATTTCTGCAAATCTGCAATTTAGTACTTTCTGGCTGTTTACACGAAAAAGTAGACTTTTGATTTCGCATTTTGACAGCGTCCACATTCGCCTTTATAGAGCGTGTCAGACGTGGCAGTATTTGAATCTTTTCCATGCAATTTGTTGCCAAATTTAGAAAGAGGAATATTGCTTCCACGTGTGAACAGCCAGAAATACTTTTCGGAAATCAGTTTAAAAAATAAAAGTTCCAAGGAGTGACTGCAACTGAAAGAGTGCAAATCGGATTCTAATATATATTATAAACTTGCAGTGACACTGATCACAAATTTGTATGAAATAAGTAAAAAAGGATTATTATAAATAAATGCCAATAATAATAAACTAATCTTCTAATTGGGGGTAAAGTTAATTACAACCAAGAGAAATAACAAACAAACCAGTTACGAGGCCCACTGCTTGCAAAAATTTATTCGCTGTGTGATCGGCCAAACATCTTTTTTTTTTAATTTTTCCGAGTTCGCTTTTCAGAAAAAAAGATATCCTTCGAAAGNTGACAGCGTCCACATTCGCCTTTATAGAGCGTGTCAGACGTGGCAGTATTTGAATCTTTTCCATGCAATTTGTTGCCAAATTTAGAAAGAGGAATATTGCTTCNTTTTGACAGCGTCCACATTCGCCTTTATAGAGCGTGTCAGACGTGGCAGTATTTTAATCTTTTCCATGCAATTTGTTGCCAAATTTAGAAAGAGGAATATTGCTTTCACGTGTGAACAGCCAGAAATACTTTTCGGAAATCAGTTTAAAAAATAAAAGTTCCAAGGAGTGACTGCAACTGAAAGAGTGCAAATCGGATTCTAATATATATTATAAACTTGCAGTGACACTGATCACAAATTTGTATGAAATAAGTAAAAAAGGATTATTATAAATAAATGCCAATAATAATAAACTAATCTTCTAATTGGGGGTAAAGTTAATTACAACCAAGAGAAATAACAAACAAACTAGTTACGAGGACCACTGCTTGCAAAAATTTATTTGCTGTGTGATCGGCCAAACATTATTTTTTTTAATTTTTCCGAGTTCGCTTTTCAGAAAAAAAGATACCCTTCGAAAAACGCTTCATAAGCGAGCTTTGACTGCATGCTCAAGCGACTTGTTTTTGAAATTTTCCAATTTGGCAACCTTAAGTAGCTGTTAGACGTGGCAAGTGCAAGTCCTTTTCAAATGTCTGTCAAACTCAAGAATTCCCAAAAGTGATTGCAGGAGCAGTTACACCTTGCATGTAAAGTGACTTTCGTTTTTTATTNATGTCTGTCAAACTCAAGAATTCCCAAAAGTGATTGCAGGAGCAGTTACATCTTGCATGTAAAGTGCCTTTCGAAAGCAGTTTTTATTTCCGAAAACCAAACTTTCCGAAACTACCTTTTGTCTACACAGTGAATGCAGAGAATTCCACTTTCACCTGAGTTACTAGACATTTTTATGCTCGTAACAATATTACTGACCTAAAAAATTTGTTAAAAATGGTAAAATGCGCACAAAACAACCACAAAATGTCTGATGCTTATACATTTAAATTGTTCATATCATTGTACATTAATTACAAGTATTTTGTTAAATGTGATGCACAATTTTTAAAAACACAGGGCCTGTTCGAGGCACGTAATAACAGCGGCATTACTGCCGTACTGATGAAAAATGGCAACATTGTTGCAACTGCCCAACTGATAACACATTGCTGGAAATTCACACAGATCGTGATACTTTAATAATTCGCGCAACACTGCGGTTGTGATTGCAACTCGAACAAGCCCTTATACAAATTCGGCAAAAATCGCGTCACTAGGTAACACTCGATTTGTTTGACAGCACTTGCAGCCTAAATGGAAAATTGCTAGTGCAGCACGATCAAGTTGAAATTATTTCTCTAAAGCAATTTGCGTAATTTCAGTTGCAGTTACACCTTGCAACTTTTATTTCCGAAAGTGATTTCTGCAAATCTGCATTTAGTACTTTCTGGGAAAGTAACTTTCGATTTCACATTTTGACAGCAAAATGCGTAGAAAAAACGCTGGCATTTTAAAATGAAACTGTTTATACACAATTTCACCAAAATGAAAAACATGGCAGCATTGTTGGTGCGCAACGAACGACTCTCTTCCAATTAAAATAAAATGCATACTCTCTCTCTCTTTCCAACGCCCACCAAGTTTTTGACAATTCAAGAGACCCACTACCTTTTGTTTCGCACACCTTTTTTGCTCTTCTAAATTCTATGAATGACAGAACTGAACGAAGGGTGTTGCCAACTATAGGGGAAACGAATTTATAGACAAAGGAACAGGGCAGCTACGCAACGACAAAAAATACGAGGCTGGCCGAACTTGAATGCCTTTATTTCCCGTAGGCGAAGATGCACAATGTTTTGTTGATTGTTTTAACGGCTAAAAGAAATCAATTTTATATCGTTTGCAAATTTCGTTTTCCCTCGGCCATTCATTGATACTTCTATTCGTCGGTGCAGGTCAACAATAGGAGGCAATGAACTTTTTCAAACCACTTAATTTTAATACAAAAGAGTACATTTGTCTTGCCACAAATAGGAAACAAACTGAAAGAATTTACACCGACAGTTGTTATATACCTATGCACATATATATGTATATATATGCNCGACTCTCTTCCAATTAAAATAAAATGCATACTCTCTCTCTCTTTCCAACGCCCACCAAGTTTTTGACAATTCAAGAGACCCACTACCTTTTGTTTCGCACACCTTTTTTGCTCTTCTAAATTCAATGAATGACAGAACTGAACGAAGGGTGTTGCCAACTATAGGGGAAACGAATTTATAGACAAAGGAACAGGACAGCTACGCAACGACAAAAAATACGAGGCTGGCCGAACTTGAATGCCTTTATTTCCCGTAGGCGAAGATGCACAATGTTTTGTTGATTGTTTTAACGGCTAAAAGAAATCAATTTTATATCGTTTGCAAATTTCGTTTTCCCTCGGCCATTCATTGATACTTCTATTCGTCGGTGCAGGTCAACAATAGGAGGCAATGAACTTTTTCAAACCACTTAATTTTAATACAAAAGAGTACATTTGTCTTGCCACAAATAAGAAACAAACTGAAAGAATTTACACCGACAGTTGTTATATACCTATGCACATATATATATGANGAACGACTCTCTTCCAATTAAAATAAAATGCATACTCTCTCTCTCTTTCCAACGCCCACCAAGTTTTTGACAATTCAAGAGACCCACTACCTTTTGTTTAGCACACCTTTTTTGCTCTTCTAAATTCTATGAATGACAGAACTGAACGAAGGGTGTTGCCAACTATAGGGGAAACGAATTTATAGACAAAGGAACAGGGCAGCTACGCAACGACAAAAAATACGAGGCTGGCCGAACTTGAATGCCTTTATTTCCCGTAGGCGAAGATGCACAATGTTTTGTTGATTGTTTTAACGGCTAAAAGAAATCAATTTTATATCGTTTGCAAATTTCGTCTTCCCTCGGCCATTCATTGATACTTCTATTCGTCGGTGCAGGTCAACAATAGGAGGCAATGAACTTTTTCAAACCACTTAATTTTAATACAAAAGAGTACATTTGTCTTGCCACAAATAGGAAACAAACTGAAAGAATTTACACCGACAGTTGTTATATACCTATGCACATATATATGTATATATATGCACGTATTATTTATGTTTCGTGCACTTAAAATTCTCTATAGAAGCACATGAAGTCCACAAATTATACAATGGTTGTAGGTAATGAGCGCATCAAAGGATTTTTAGTCTCAACAATATGTCCGTTTGTATATTAGTCGGGTTTAAACTCGCAAATTTGTTCACTTATGCTGGTTTAATTAAAACAAAAACTTGGAATTTTGATCAATCACACGGATTTGTGGAATACACTAAAAATTAATTTATTAAAATCTTGTCACTGCCAGAAATTTTCTTGGTACCGAAGAGGAATATTTCCGATTTCGTTCTTTCCTATTAGTCTTTCTCTTTTACCGAAATATACTCGCTCGTTTTTTGTACGCGTTGTCTATGCACTTTTTCCCCACCTTCAGACTTGGAAGAAAAAGTTTTCTTTTTAAAAAAGCAGAGTGCTGCAATTTATAACGAAAATAACTATCACGTTTTGTTATCGAATATGTTAAATAGATTTATTAATAATTTGTGTGTTTATTTAACAAATGAATAAGTTTTTATGTGAAAATTACCGAGAGCAGAAAACTGTGCACTTTCTTTCTCGCCCGTGTTATGGAAACTTGACGGCAGAGTTGCCAATGTCCGCGTATGTCATAAATGAGTATTTGATGAAGTAGCTGTGAGAAATGAATGGTTGTGTGCAAAATGTATTTTTGTAATACACTTTGGTTGTGTGATAGAAGAATGTGGCAATTATAGTAGACGCTATGCGGAGGGAAATTTAGTGTTAAAGTTGTAAAATTAAAATATTGTATATATTCTTAAATGTGGAAAACATTTTCTATTTAAAAAAAATTGATGGACTTACAACAAAAAGGAATTTGGTAACTCTGAAGATACGGCGGTTTTTGGTGTTAGAAAAGGACAAATACTGTGTTGTCTAAGAATGCTGCTATGGACCAGAAGGAATAAGCAGATTGCTGTTTTGAATAGAACGAGAATTAATAGGGAAAATGGCGTAGAACTAGTTAAACACAGAGATGTTTTCTAATTTTGGTGCCAAAATTTGTCAATTATAATTCATACAAGTTGTTGTTTTAATTAAAATGTTTGAATACGTATTTCACCAGCAAAAAGCCACCACCAATTGAAATACTTCATTTAATTTGGAATAGTTTAAAAACTTTATCGATCAAGGCACTGTTCAGTAAAACTTTCAGTTTTAGGGCCTCTTTGAGGCGCGTATAAAAGCGGCAATACCGCAGCGCCGATGAAAATTTCCAAAACTGTTGCAACTTCCGAATTGATAAAACGTTGCTATAAATTCACACCGAACTGCGGTGTGATTGCAACTCGAACAAGCCATTATTTATTTTTAAATGAAAATACAAAAAAAAACGAATTCAACTAACCACAGAGGAAACGAACGAATGTGCCAATCCCCACAGAATTGAACGAAACGTCGACGGAATAGTTGGTGGTATGTATTTTCAGTTTTTATTTTTATATTTAGGTAACGTTTAAACTATTTGAAAACACCAATTGCACTAATTGGAACTCAAGGTGACTATCAATGAATTTAACGGCTACTACACAACTGACAATTCTTTGCGCAAGTGATTTACTTTGATACATTTTCATAGTTAATTGCTATTTTAAAAGACATTTAAACGTGTATTATAAATTACATTTAGATATTACTTATATAAAAAGTGATTTTGATACAAAAGATCATAAAATTCGAAAAACATTTCTTAAACGCACTGTATGCGAGTCTCACGCACATAATTGGTGCGTGTTATTATTTTTAGTAAAAAAGCTGTTATGGAAATGGTTAAATTTTTACAGGAACTCTTCACACCAATCGTTTAAACAATTGTAACAATCAGACGCCTGTTTTGAACTTGCATTGCATACTTCTTTCATCCAGTCCTTGAACAGCTCCTCGTCCTTTTTGAGTATCAAATACTGACCAAGCACGGTGTAGGCCTGCAAAATAACGCGGGTTAGATTAACAAAAAGCAAAATGTGTTTGATAGTTTAAACTAATTCAAAACTTTGTTGTACATATACTATATAGTTGTGGTGTTAGAAGCTCCGCATTAGCAGCATCACAAACCTTATCAAATCCAGCCTCAATTAGGCGTCCTCCTAGCGTCTCACCAATGCCAGCCAATTCTGTCACAGATTTGTTGCCCATCGGCTCGGCCACAAAGTTTCTGTATTTTTGTGAAGTTCCAGCCATTTCGATTATCTTTTTATGCTAGGAATGTAGTTTATTTTTGTCGGTGACGAATTTATGCCGCGAAAAGTCGAGAAACAAAATTGAAGCGCATGCAAAAATCCACAAAGCAAAGGAAGAATGACGCACAATAAAAAAAACTCAAACCAGTGTTGCTGTTGTACAGTGAAAATGGGCAGGGTTGCTAACTATACGCCAGCGTTGGAAGTGTTTGGAAAGCAGTTTTCATGTTTAGCGGGTTGCCAAGCTTCATTATGAATTTAAATTTTAAACTTATAAAAATAGATTTGAAGTTATTCAGGCATGTTTTGAAAGTTGTAAGCTTTGAAATCGGTGCGATTTACTTAGGAGATTTTCTAAAAGGTGCAAATTTGGCACTGAATCGATGAATATAACGTACGGTTTTGAGCATCATTCACCAGGGAGAGGCGAAAGGCGTTTTTTGCATTCAGTACAATCAAATTTCGGTTGTTGTTGTTGTTGTTGTTGTAGCGGCTACAGCAACCCCGCCCAGATCGATTGATATCTCAGTCGTTGTCGTCAAATTCCACTAACGGTAGCCCTAGGAAGCGTGCAGCCTCCACTTGGTCGGTCCACAGGGACAAAGCCGTTAGTGTTGCCGGGCTTTCCGGGCATGCGAAGAGATGTTTCGAGTCATGAGGGGTCTCTCCGCATGCCGGACACTCATTTGGCACATCTGCATTCAGTCTACTCAGGTATGAGTTTAACCTGCTGCAGTAGCCAGAGCGAAGTTGGGCTATTGTGGTTCTTGTCTCCCGAGGCAGATGAAGCTCCGTCTCGTCTATGTCCGGTGGTGGTGTGCCTAGAACGGCATTCAAAGGTCTAGAGTCTACATAACTCGAGACTGTGAATGTCGTTCAGGGCCAGTCGGTTTGCTGACGGGTCCAGAGGCTGCTTGATGAACCTCTGGACTTCGTCCGTCAGTTCGTATAGATGCCTCCTGACGTGCCTAGGCGAGGGCTCCTCAGATTTCAGCAGATTTCGGTGTTTACACACATGTTTGGAAGCGAGGTAATGTGAGAAAACAAACCCACTACAATAGGTTGTGCGCTGGGCTTGGGACCCGCCACGTAAAAACAAATGTTAATGAGAGGAACAATTCAGCCTCGTATTAGACCCCCTATTTCCATGACGACCACGGCAAAGATATGAAGGACTAAAATTTGAGAGCATGCACCTGAAATATCCGCACCCTTGGCGAACGTTGTTGTTCTTGTAGCGGCTACTAAACCCCGCTCGGGTCGGTTCATTCGTCGACGTTGTCGTCCGTTTCAGCTAAGGGGCGGCCTAGGAAGTGCGCGACTTCGACAGGGTCTGTCCATAAGGATAGGGGCGTCAGCTGGGTGGGGTTCTCGGGGCATGTTAAGAGGTGCTGTGAGTCATGTGGCGACCCTCCACATACCGGGCATTGGTTGGGCACATCCTCATTAATTCTGCTCAGGTATGAATTTAGCCTGCTGCAATAGCCAGAGCGAAGTTGGGCTATTGTGGTGCGGGTCTCCCGAGGCAGACAGAGTTCTGTCCCGTCCACGTCAGGTGGCTGTGTGCCTAGACCGGCATTCACAGGGCGGGAGTCTACATAACTTAAGACCGACTCCCTGTGAATGTCGCTCAGGGCCTGTCGATAAGCTGACGGGTCCAGAAGTTGTTTAATGAACCTCTGGACCTCGTCCGTCAATTCGTAGAGATGCCTCCTGACGTGCCCTGGCGAGGGTTCTTCTGTTTGCTTGGATGACCACGTCTCTGGCTCCCCACAAGAAACTGCTTGCAGAGCATTGTGTTATACTCCTTGATTGGGAGCATCTGGGCCTCGTCGTGAAGGTGGTGTTGGGGCGACATCAGAAGGCATGCGGTCGCTGTCCGAAGTGCCGTATTCTGGCAGGTCTGTAGCTTCATCAACTACGTCCTGGTAGTCCCAGGCGGCCACACTGGCGCTGCATAGTTTAGAACTGGCCGGCCAATTGCCTTGAAATATATATTTGGCCAAGGACTTGTTGTTGATATTGTAGCGACTACTCAACTCTTCCTAGATCGACTGGTCCCAAAATCGTTGTCGTCAAGCTTAGCTAACAGGAGACCAAAAAAGTGTGCAACTCCAACTGGGTTAGTTCATAGAGACAGGGGTGTTACTTGAGTGGGCCTTTGGGGTCATTCGAAGAAGCCATAGCGAAGTTGGGCTATGGGGGTGCGAGTCTCCCGAGTCAGACGATGGTCTTTCTTATCTACGTCAGGTGGTTTTGTTCCGAAAACGGCTTTCACAGGTCTAGAGTCGGTGCAATTGGAGACCGACACCGCGTGAATGCCGTTTATGGCCTGTCAGTATACTGTCGGGTCCAGAGTTTTGCTTATGAACCTCCGTGAGTTCATATGGATGCCGTTTTCCAGATATCTGGAACGATGAAGGTGGCCTTAGACAGATTTAGGACCTTAGTGAGATTATCTACTCCTGCGGGACCCAAGTTTTTCAACAACAGCATGCATATTCCATCGGGTCCTATGGCTTTGGAGGCTTTCGCTTCCCGATGGCTACCTGAACCTCATTGCTGGTGAAAGCAAGAGGTGCACTGCGTTTTGAAGCTTGTGCAGCTTCTGGTCACTCCACGTTTGGCTTTGTCCATCAGAGGATACAGCGTTAACTGTCGGCTAAAATATCTCTCGCATCGCTCCGGCTTCATCGGATTGGAAAGTGACCTCACGGTTGACCAAAGCTTTCTCAAACCAGAGGTGAAGTTGCAAGACTTCAGATTCTCCTCACACTTCTTCCGTTTGCGTGAGTTCACCAGTTGCTGAACCTCCGTGTTGACATCCTGGATCGGCCTGACGAAGGCTGTCAGCCTCTTCAGCTGAAAAATTCGGACGGGTGTCCGAAAGTTATCCGGCGGGAATGAAGCGGGCTGCAGCAGCAGTGACAACCCTGCGGAACTTACGCTCACTTATGCAAACGTCTGTTGGTGTGGGAAGGATATAGAAGGTACTTTCAGTAACTTCCTCGAAGCCGTTCCATTCAGCTTTACTAAAGTTTACGTAGGTTCGATGTTACTCGGAAGCAAAGTCGACAGGTTTATCGTTCCATATGACTATTGG
The DNA here is from genome assembly GCF_001687245.7 of Rhagoletis zephyria. Classification (NCBI taxonomy): domain Eukaryota; kingdom Metazoa; phylum Arthropoda; class Insecta; order Diptera; family Tephritidae; genus Rhagoletis; species Rhagoletis zephyria. The sequence continues at coordinate 33,765 of NW_016158108.1, read as the reverse complement.
CAGATGATCTGATGCTAGAGTCAGCATAGGTCGCCACGTTATGCTGTTTATCAGATCAGCGCTTACAGTTGCTATGTCAGCTGCTTCAGCGCAGCTCAACAATGTTTAGTTGCTGAGCACCTTCGTCGCTTGGACCGCAGCTATCAATAATCCATGTCCAGTCGGTTATCTCCTCAATCTTGCTCTGAAGTCCGTTGCAGTTGAACTGTAGAATCTTGGGGTGCCTTGTGAGACATCGCAATATGGGTCGTGAGTGATTTGTGGTATTGCCTGCCGGCCAATTGATGTGTGTGCTTCTGTTGGGGATGCTTCCTTGTGGTGGTAGTGGCCAGCATTGCAGAGGGATTTGCGATGGTATAGTACAGCTAGGGCCCACGAAGTTGCTCGCTCAATCGCACGTCATGAGCAGTCCTGAACACGCCCGAAAGTGGAACCAGCCAAGTCACTTGACTGATGTCACGTTACGGTATATCCTGGACTGACACATCGAGTAGATTGTGTGAGGAACTATGAACTGTTGGCGGCGGGGTGTAGGTGGGAGTGTGGTTGTGTGTGTGGTATGCCTTTCTATGGCTGTTCTGTGTTGGGGGTGGTCGAATTAGTTTTGTGTTGCTCAGCTGAACTATGGTGTGCCGGGGAGGCGGTTCGGTTGGTGCAGCATGGGACCAAGAATAATGTGGTCCACCGCAGTCCAAACTTATGTCGACCAACCACTGGGCCGATGACGCATCGACGAGTGATCAATGGCACTCAGAGGGGCTGACCTATGAATCTACACCTGTTGCAGACTCATAGTTTCGACTTGCACGTAAGACACGCGTCACTATGGCCCAACTATGGTCTTGATATTGCAGCTGCCTAAACGGCAACTTATTCAGACTCGACTCCAACGAGTGTCCGGCATGTGGAGACACACCCCATGAAACCATAAACCTCTTCATATGTGAACTCGAACTTGCTCAGCTAACACCTCTTTCCCTCCAGTCTAACCACGTCGAAACAGCTGGTTTCCTAAGGCTACCGTTGGTTGAGCTTGACGACAATGATTGATGGATCAACCAACTTAGGGGATGCTTAGTAGTGCCGCTACAAACACAACAACAACAAAGGCCAAAAGAAATTTATTATAAAATGCATTGGGAACTTCTTTATTTCTGTTTTTTTTTTCTATGATGTTTCGCTTGTACCGCGCATAGGGAATACTATACATATTAAACAGCATTGCCCACCCGCCGTCTTATTTGATAAATGCACTTTTTGAATGCAACATTCGCTTCTAACTAACTGTAGTGCAGTGTAAAGCGTTTGCAATGGACAACGTTGACATTTGATTGATGTTTGCTATCCACAATCAAGCCATTAACATTTAAATGCTAAATAGTCATTACGAAAATGCAATTGAAAAGTGCTATGAACCCTTTGAACCTTCTTTTCGACGATAAGTGCGTAGATATGCCGCCACAAAGCAAAAACTTAACACGAAGAAATGCAAAGCCAACCAAAATATATTTAAGCGTTTGAAAAAGTAGGCTTGAACAGTTAAAACCTAAGCTCAAATGTTCAACATGTTTTTCGTTTTTATGGTGAAAGTATGAATTGGATCCTAAGAATTTCTGTGTACCTAATTGCTTTTGGTAAGTGATGAAAGAAAAACAACAAGCGTGATCTTTACTATTAAATAATTTTCGTCTATCCAGCTGTAGCGCACGCTGAAGTGGAACTTAGAGATGAGGACTACAACAAGACTTGGATGTATATGCCCAACGGCGAGGGTGAAATGGAAGTGGCTTATTTGGTTGAACCGCCAGCCGAACACGATCGTAGTGAAATATCCGAATTTATACAATTTGAATTTTATGACAGGTATGCACTAGCGCGCTCTACAATCATTCATCGCACATTTTTGCTCATATTTACTGCATACCTATGCACTTTTACTCACCAGCTCGAACCCTGACAAACCAGTAACGACCGCTTTTTCGCTACTCGAAGGCCCCACGACGAGTACCACTCGCCGACGCAAACGTGAAACCTGGGAGGAGCTAGCCGATAGATTTAAACCCGATATAAATACGAAAATTTTGGTACACGGCTGGAAGTCGAGTTCACGCAGTAATTCCATACAAGCTATACGCAACGCTTACACCGAACGTGGTAATGTGAATGTATTCGCTATAAATTGGAGCGATCAAGCGGATAATATTTACTATCTTGAACCGGCGCGTTATACAGTACAAGTGGGTAGAGCAGTGGCGCAATTAATTGATTTACTAGTGGAAGAGAAAGATGCCGATCCGAAGAGCATACATTTGATAGGACACAGTTTGGGGGCGCATATAATGGGTTATGCTGGCTCGTATACGAAATATCGCCTTGGACGTATTACCGGTGAGTAGGGGAGCATATCGATTGCGCGAGAAACGCCTGTAGATTTCAATTGCACTTGTACAGTGGCGGAAAAATAAATAGGGACACGACATTTTAACAAGTTTTGGCTATTTATTATCATTTTTGTTTTTTTATGTTTAATACTCTTTTATGAATGTATAGCTCGTTATCAAGCAAAAACCATATCAGTCAGGATTTTAAACTGTGTACAAAAATTAGGAAAATTTAATTTTTAGAAAAAATTTTGGAATGCACTTTTGTAGCCCATATTTTGTATGGAAGATAAAGCGTGACAGCGTAAAAAAAAATATATCAAAAAAATATCAAAACTCGGCGAAATTTTTGAGCAACTTGGAACATGCAATTTATTGAATTAAAATTAATGCATACTAATAATTTTACTAAAAATTCTGATTAAAAAATTTAAAATTTTGCCGAAATTTCGAAATTTTTGTACAAAGTTTGTTGAAATTCAGACTTACGGATTTTTGGCAACGAGCTGTATTCTAAAACAAAAAAAAACATTAAATAAACAAAAGAAAAATAGCCAAAACTTGGTCAAATGTCGCGTCCCTATTTATATTCCCGCCCCTGTATGTATGCATATGCGTATTTATGTAGGTTTGGATCCCGCACGTCCCGCTTTTGAGGGCAGCACTGGTCCTGAGAATCATCTCGATGTAACCGATGCTGAATTTGTTGATGTCATACACACCTGTGCGGGTATTTTGGGGTACAAGCAACCGATTGGGGTCGTAGATTTCTATCCAAATGGTGGAGGCGCTTTCCAGCCAGGCTGTAATCAACCTGCGCAAATATTTAGTGAGTAAATTTAGCATAATTTCGTTCAAAACTCAGGAAACGTAAAATTATCACTCACTTTTATTTTTCATATATTTATATATTAGGGTGCATCACTCTCCCAAACAAAAAATAATAAAAATCGACTTCTAAAATATTCTGAAAAATAATAAGATTTACGTGAACTGGATATATTTGAAAATGCCACAAATATCTTATTATTTTGATTCCGTTGATTAAGTTGTTAAACATTTTTGTGCAGACCTTTCAAGCTTAAACTTTTGTATGATNGAATGAGTGTAACATACAAAGAGTCAAATGAGTTAGTTGAATGAGCTGACTCCTTAAAGTGAGTTGGAGTCATTGAGTCAACTCCTATAAATTTGCTGAGTTACCCACCCTTAGTTGACACTTTCGATACCAGAAGCAACAACAAAATACACGCAAATGTTGTTTTGCTCTACTGATACTACCTGTTTAATGTGCCTTGGATGTAAGCATGTATTTTTGACATTTTTTCCGCTTAACTATGCTCTCATAAAAATTTTTAATATTAAATTTGTTAACTTTAGTGGCTTCTTGACGGTATATAATTAATTCTATGTATAGAGAAATTTCGGTTTAATTCTTTTTAGTGAATAAATTACCTTTACAAAAATACAAAACACGTTCATATGGCACACAAAGAATTTTTAGATTTTTTTTCCCACTAAAGCAGATGAACCTAACCTAACCTATAGTTGATTTCTAATTTGTTTTCACAAAATTTTTTTTTTCTTTTAACCATTTCACAGCTGGCTGCAGTCATGGTCGCTCGTGTGAATACTTTGCCGAGTCCATTAATAGCAAAACGGGGTTCCTAGCTACCGCTTGCAATTCTGTAGTCGATGCTAAGGCTATGAATTGCACTGGACAACGAATTTTAATGGGAGATCCAGTGTTGCAAAATGCCCGCGGTATATATTCAGTAAAAACGGCGGATAAACCAAATTTCGCGCTTGGCATGGAGGGCTAAAAAAATGTAAATGATCTGTATAACAAAAAGAATATGTAAGCTATGGATTAAAAAAAAGTAAAAATTAAAAAAAAAATACTTTGTTCTTGCACAAACAATATAGTATTATTTACGCAAAATACTTTATTTAAATTTTATTTTACAATCAATATTAAATAAATGTCTAATACGATACAAAAATGCTTTTTTCTTTCTTAATTACTTAAATAAATAGTTAGGGTATCAGTAAAAATACACAAGGATGTATAAAATCTTCAATGATGTTTTAGAAAATAAAAAAGGCGTTAGTACCAGACACTCCTAAAATTTGATGTGTAAACATCTATGTACAGCTTGACAAAGCATAAGGCGATTCATTTACATATGTACATTAGGGTGCATCACCAGAAAAAGTAACGGGTTTTCCACCGGAATCATAAAACTTATTCAGTGTTATCATGAGTTTCATTTTCCCCGAACCGGTTCGCTTTTCACTTTTGGTCTCCATGTATTTGGGTACTATGGGGGGAATAGAAAATTTCGGGCGAAACTCACGATAAGGCAGATTATATTTTAAGACTTTGGCCAAAAGATTTCGAAAAGATATCAATATTTACGTGGGCTGGACCCATTTAAAAAAATTAATTGGTATGCAGACCTAGTAAGCTTAATATTTTCTATGAGCTGAGGAAATTTTTTAGAAAAATTATTTTAAAAAACTAGATTTACTTATAAAAAACTCGATTTTTGAAGGTATTTTCAAAATATTGCGGCGGAAGTCTTAAAATATAATAGAATTTAAAATTCCGACGGAAAAATAGCACCAATTTTTTGTGAGAGAGTGATGCACCATAATGTACATAAATAGGTTAGGTTAGAAATTTCATTTCTTAACTAGTTTCGAACTACCCCGATAAGATCCTGACCTAATGCCTAAGAAGTTTTGAAGTGTTTATAAAAAAGGCGTGAACTTGTCCAGAAAGCATCTCGAAGCAGTCCCCGAAAATGTCCCTTACTAGACCCAAAACAGTTCCAAACTACACCCGGAATGTTCCTGAAATAGGCGTGAACTATTCCGTATTCGAAATGGTCCTGTACTAAATAGTTCCGAAATGAATTCAAACTAGTAACGAAACAGTCCTTAAATAGTCCTGAAACGGTATCGAAAGAGACCCTTTTTAGTCCCAAAATGATCCCAAACTAGTCTCAAAATATTCCCTAAATAGAGTTGAACTAATACCGAAATGGTCATAAACTAGGCCAATAATTACCCCGTAATAGTCCCGAAATGTTTCTCAAATAGTCTCGAAATAGTCCAGAACTAGTTCTCAAATAGTCAAGAACTAGTTCCGAAATAGTCCTAAACAGGTTCCGAAATTGTCCTTAAATAGATAGTAATGATTTGATTCCGAAATGGGCCTGAAATAGACCTAAACTAGTCCAGAAATGTACATTTGTACACACCCGAAGCTATTACAAATTTTCTGCTGGGTTAACGCAAATTTTACCAATACGGATGCTAAGATGTTTACACATCAAAATTAAAATGTTGAATAAATAAAAAATCTTTTCGGTTTTATTGAGAGATTACTTCAACTTTGTAAATAAATCCGATAACTTTCATCATAAAATATACAACAACTATTCAATAAACTCTTCATGCTATCACATCGGTTCTACGCCGTATGATATTGTGCGATCGATGTGTTCCATTGTTGATAACATCTTCAGGTCTGGGCTCAATTTCATAATGAATATAACCATCCACATCATCGAGTTCTTTACAATTGAATTTGGCAAGAAGTGTACCACGTCCCGCATAAGGTGGGACATATTTGAACGTTGAGGCAGCTGTGCCACCGACTGGGATCTCAGCGATCTGCAAAGAGATATAAAAAATAAATGCAACACTCACAAATATGTAGTGGCTATGTACATGACACAACTCGCATTGAGCATAACCTGTAGTGCGAGCAATCNCTCACAAATATGTAGTGGCTATGTACATGACACAACTCGCATTGAGCATAGCCTGTAAGTTGATATCAATTAGATTACTCCTGTTGGTCATTTACCTTAAATCTCATCGCTTTCTCGATACCGGGTCCTTCAATATAGAACAAACCCTTTTTAAGTGGTATGGGTAGCGGATTTGTTAAGCGTACAATCACATCTACTGCTTGCTGAGAAATAATCTTTCCTTGGAATGTGAATTTGATGTCCGGTTTGCGTACTCGGAAGTCATCCTGTGCGTAGTATTCATATTCGGTACCTTTCACCTTGGCAGCACAGGAAATATTGAAAGCGGCCTAAAAGGTAAAGAACAAAGTGTTATTTTTAAGGCGTGTTTTTCATATTTGGATTGGAAAAAGAGAGAGAAAAGGGAGACTGTGAGTATCATTTACTATATATGGACAACTTTTGGATAGGTGGCTCCCGTATCCGCCCAGAGATCGCTCGAAAAAATCGAGGACATTTGAAATTTCATGATAATTTTAGCCCAAATTTGACCGGAGACGGTATACATATCAATTCTGGGATATATACTAACTGGACGATATCCGATTGGTATTCATGCGGTGAGCGTAAATATCTCGGGTCCAGCTGCTTAAACAACGATTAGGTGAGATCATTTCAGTACTCTTCCTTAAGCTAAGTAGCTTTTGCGAGTCTGCGACCTAAACAGTTTGGTTCGAAATTTTTAACCAGTCCCGAGGAGCGCTCAGGATCTGACATCTGACGTTTCGTTATAAACAGACGCTGCTTTTCACTGAAGCCTATCATAAATAAGCATACATTTTCCCTTCAATAATTTTAAAGAAATTATAGGTGCGCAGATGGGACCGAAGCCCCGTATACCAATCATCTGGCTCCTTAATAACGTGAATCCACCTTTAAAATTTGGACCGAAGAACGAAATAGAGTGATCAGCCGCTCATTTGGTAGCCTGTCTTCACAGTGCGATATCTTCGTTAAATTTTTCATGATTAAGCATACCTTTGATACTATGTACATCACCATACCAAAGGACCGTAGAGCTTAATGGGCCTAATGACAGCTATGTAGACCTAAAATATGTTCGTCCGAAGGAGCGGCCACATATTTTGCCGAGCGAATATTTTTTCATGCCTTTTTGAATGCGTACAACGATAAAAAGGAAAATATACGTCTTATTTATTCCAAAATTGGTCATCCAGCTTAAGGTATCAAAGTGGAGAGCTAGCGAGTGCCGCCAAAGCTGTGCTGCCTTGTTTAAACACTTTGACGAAGTAAAATATCTTGGATTTCTGCTGAATAATACACTAAGGTGAAACTCTTATTAAAGCCGCCCGAGCCAAGTGAACCTGTGGACTACTTTTTGGTAGGACATTGGGTCTGAACTCTATGTTAATAGAATGGCTATACCATATAGTCTGTCCCATTTTCGCCAAAGCCTTCTCGTCTGGTGGCCAAATCACTAGAAAAAAATGCTATGCAAACCACGTTTTAAAAAATTCCAAGTCTACCTTTGTCTACTTTTCGGTCATAGGATCAACTTAATATTTTTTTTTAAGTAGCGTCAGACTTGAGAGAGTTAAAAATTGAAACGTTTCACACAATTTCTCAAGCAAAAATAAATGTGTTCAGGCACAAAATTCTAGGTCAAAATTCCAGACCGAGAAGACGGGTAAAATATGGAGCACAAGACAGGCGGATTCTCTATTACGGTGGCAGATGGTTCTCAGTCTCTCAGACCGAGGTGCTAGCAATCTCGATCTGTGACAGATAGCTTTTGAGGCAGCCAAGCGGCCATCAGAACCTCATCGTAAGGAATGACTCGTCAAATTTTTGGCAGCTAGAAGCATGGTAACACTATGCTGTCTACCGGGCCACTGCAGGATATATGGAAACCAGCTTGCCAAAGAACTGGCAAGGGAAGGCTAATTGTCTCTGTGGGCCGGAACTATTTTGCGGTCTCAATTGGTCTTCTTTGAGATTTACTATTGTCGAGTGGATAGACTTAGAGCGAAAATCATTTACCGTGAAAGCATTTATTGGGGAAGGAGATAGGATCTTAGGTCGGCAAGGGCAAATACAAGGTTAGGTCTCTAAAGGAAAATATCATAAAAACAACTATGAAAGTGGCTTCTACTAAAAAAAAGCGATACACGATAAAAATGCCGTTAACGTCATTGGTAACGATAATTGAGTCGATAATAATGACAATATTGAATATCATAATTAAGTTTTCAGCAAATTCTAAGGTGAAATTGTTTTTTCTATGGCTAAATAGGTAGGATTAGGTCCTAGCATTTAAAAACAAGGTCTTATAAAGTAACTCACCTGTGATGTCAATTTCCTAAAGTATTCTTCAAACTGCACTTCCATTCGCACAAATTCAGACATTTCTGGCTTCAATTCTATTTCGAAGGGCATCGTCTTAACCTCCTCTCCGCTGATGCCTGTATATAGCACTGCATCGCAATTTAACTGCCCGCTCGCCACGTGCACATTATCCTTGGATTTATTTGTGATTTTCACTATTACCGTGAAACTCTCGCCGATCTTGATGTCATCCTTCAGCGACATATCAAACTCCACCTCATTGAAGCTGTCATTCAAGTAGTAGCGACTGAAAGCGTTCTGCGATTGCTTCAATGCCTTTAACATCGTATTGCGTTCCTCATCAGTCTTCTCTTCGTACTTGTACGTATCGGTGATATCATCGCGTTCCCACTTGAGCACCGCTTTTGTGCTGATTAAATGCCCAATTGCCAAGGTGTCCTTACGCAGTAACTTTATGGGTTGATATGGGCCATTGTAACGCCAGTATACCTTGTCGGCATTCACCTCCGAATAAACGAAACCACAGTCGAAAGGACGTAATATTTCACCATTCTTCACTGCAACTACCGAGGCCGGGCCGACACGGTACATGCTATCCGAGGGCTCTTGCGGCGTTGCATCCACTGCTTGCCAACCGCCATAGCCGCCATACGGGCCAATACCTAAATCTGGCCGTTGCATCCACACCTCATTCCAAACGTGATAGTTCCATATGGAATCAGTGGTCTCCGCATCCAACTTCTTATTGTTTTGGTCAATAAAAATATCCACTGTCAACGAACCCTGCGTGTCATGCGCCGCCGAGTAGCAAGTGACAATACGCGACGGTATGCCGAGCGTGCGCGCAATTGTGGTTAGTACACCTGAGAAATTCCAACATTGCCCAAATTTCACAGGCTTCTGTGTTTTATAGAACTGTTGTAAAATTTCAGTTGATCCAATCCATTTGGTTGGCGCCGTACCGCCCGAAAAGTCCTCGCTCCAATTGCCCAGTATTACGCCATCATCATCCACCGAATTCACAGCGGCCGAAAGTGCGCGCGCTACACGCACTGGATCACCGCGATAGGCAGGGGGTATGCGTCCCACTGTACCGAGTAATTTTATTGAGCACTCCAGCACATGACGCTCAAATTGACCCAACTTCCACACCGAAGGACGCATGCGATTATAGGAACCACGCCAGATAAGAGTTGTGTCGTGCATAACATACTCCTTGCGTTTATCATAATCGGCCATGTAGACTTGATCGTCCGGGCACCACGGATTGAAGAGAACATAAATTGGCAAGGGTATGGAAAAGGTTTTCGAACCATCGGTTAGCAATTTCGTATCGATATCTAATTTCCATTCGGTTACGGGGCAAGTGACGGCTGGTTTGATGAGCACCGTAAGCACTGTGTCTTCGTGTGATTCAATGCCTGCAGCCCACTCCAGTGGATCGCCGAGATAGTCGATGCCATCACGTGGCACCAGTCCTACCAGTGTGCCATGGCCGGGACTGGGTTTTGCATCATCGGCGACGGTGAATATAAAACTGATGGCATCGCGTGTGGGATTGAATGAACGATTGAAGTGTATACGCAGGCGAAATGGATCACCGCGTCGCACAATTAAAGCTTCTTTGGCGGCATAGAAATGATCTGTTTTGTGTTCGTCATTATTCTCTTCGAGGCAGAGATCTGCATTGAGTACGGTGAGTATGGCATCAGCGTCGGCGGAATCTGAAATCGAAAGTGTGCTGAGTTAAAGGATTAAATTTTTTAAGAGAAAACATACATAGCTAAAGAGAAGCAAAAAATGTTGTTCTACTAGATTTTTTTCCATTTTATACCTTAGCTTAGTACATACTAATTTTAAATGTAGACTAATTGGTATTTTGAAATCTCTTAAAAGGTCGATAATCTTTCGCTTCTAAGCCTTTGTTTTTATTGAATTAAAATATTACATATCTTTTTTTTTTATCTAGCGACAAATCTATCTGGGCTTTATGCCAACAAGAAATTAAATCAATATGAGCTACTTATTACACTCAGAAACGTTGGCAAAATAAAATTTGAATATTTTGCTGTTATTCATAGTTTCTAAGTTTATTTTCTCCCCAACGATGATCTCATAAATCAATTACTAAAAATGTGCAAACGTAGGCGTGCCTGCCCAGAAACGCTTGCATGTATGTATGTATGTATGTACAAATGATCGTCTAGTACCTACTTTTATACGCCTGCATGCATCCACTCGTGTGCGCATAAATTATAATCGGAAATGTAACACATTCAATATTTGACTTATAATTTAATTGCTTATACTTATTTCGTTGTTAGTTATTAGTAACACAAAATCTGTTTACACTCTGTATTGCNATAAATCAATTACTAAAAATGTGCAAACGTAGGCGTGCCTGCCCAGAAACTCTTGCATGTATGTATGTATGTACAAATGTACGTCTAGTACCTACTTTTATACGCCTGCATGCATCCACTCGTGTTCGCATAAATTATAATCGGAAATGTAACACATTCAATATTTGACGTATAATTTAATTGCTTACTTATTTCGTTGTTAGTTATTAGTAACACAAAATCTGTTTACACTGTGTATTAATTTTTTGTAAACACTGAAGCAGTTTCGAACAAAATTGCACGCTCATTAATTCAACTGAGATTATAGCCAAGGTAGCACAGCTTTTAAGTATTTTCAGCTGTTAAACTACGAAAAACTATTGCAAAACTGAAAAGACTATAATTAATATCGGTTTTTGTTGCTGACTGATGTGACAACTATGATTACTATGGTCCGGATTTTCATGCGCTAAAAAATCGAAATTATGCGCATATAATGTGCACTGACAAATCGAAAATATGCACTAAAAACTGCAAAATATGCACTAAAAACAAAAAAAAAAAAAATGCAAAAACACTTCTCGCGTTAGTTTTGCTTTTTTAATTTTTTTTTTATTTACTTTTCATATTTTGTTACAAGAACACAAGGATATATTGCAATTTTTAGTGCCACGAAAAATTCAAAATTAATTAAATCTAATCTAAGCACTCAAATTAAAAAGTAAAAAATTCATTTAGAATAAATTAAAAATAGATATTTAATTTCCATATTTTTTTTTGTTAATTTGCTTTTTTTTGGCAAGCAAATAAATAGTTCTTTAAAATTTCCAAATTTGGCATCTGCGTCAACACTGGTGATTGGGGCGTACTTGAAGCAAGCTAGTTCATTGGGATTATAGCTATTAAGCAGGTATCACACGATTTGTATATTTGTACAGACTAGTGTTCGCCCAGCGGTTGAAATTCAACCGATAAAATTAAGGATAGTTTATGTAAGTTGAATGAGCTAAAATAACATTAGTTGGAATGGATTAAGTGGAGGGGAGTTTAGCTTAGTACTTGGCATAACATAACATAACCATAACATAAGAATAAATAACATAACATATGAAGCATAACACACCACAATATAACATCGCACACTCTTCAGTTGTATTTCCTTTTTATCCCTTTTTTCACCTCTATCTAAATCTTATTTATTTTGGTTCATTTTATGCCAAATGATGTTGCCTTTGATGCCACATCAAGTGATATCATGTCATGTGGTGAAATTGGGTGTGGTGAGCTGCGGTGTGGTGGAATTGGGTGTAGGAGTTACGGTGTGGTGAATTTAGGTGTGGTGGATTCAGGTGTGGCGAGTTAAGTTATGGTGAGAAAGTTGAGGTGTGGTGAATTAAGGTGTGGTGAATTTTGGTGTGGTGAGTTGAGGTGAGTTAAGGTGTGGTGAGAAAGTTGAGGTGTGGTGAATTAAGGGTGGTGGATTTAGGTGTGGTGGATTTAGGTGCGGGGGTTAAGGTGTGGCGAGTTGAGGTGTGGTGAATTTAGGTGTGGGGAGTTAAAGTGTGGTGAATTAATGTGTGGTGAGCTCAGGTGGAGTAAGTTTTTAAGTTAAGATGAGTTAAAGTTAAGGGGTTATGATCTTCATCTTCATCTTCATCTTCATCTTCATCTTCATCTTCATCTTCATCTTCATCTTCATCTTCATTTTCATCTTCATCTTCATCTTCATCTTCATCTTCATCTTCATCTTCGTCGTCTTGGTCTTCATCTTTATCTTTTCCTTTATTCTGATCTAAATATGTCCATTCTTTTCTTCATTTACATATTCACCCCCACCATTGTTATTAGGTTAGGTATTTAAATTTTCCTTCCTCTTTGTCTTTATATCTCGGTTTCTTTACTTTTATTTTAATTTCTGTATTTATCACTTTCTTCTTCTCCATACTCAACTTTACCTTCTTCCTTGTTTGAGTCTAATCTATTCATGTACATACATACATACATTTTATTCCTGAACTGCTGCTTGGCACGTTTCTTTAATTCGCTATCAATATTAAAGCATACATTTAGGGGGCATTTCCGCCCCAACCATGTACATGTGTGCATTGGTATTGGTGTGACTTTTGAATTGATTTTTTCGCTCTATTTTAAACTGATTTGAAATTTTAAAAATTGCCTGCACATCAGCATCAAAATACCTTTCTAATGATATATAACTGTTTATACCTTAGAAGTATAGTTTAGCCGTAAAAGGGGTGTAAAGGAAACATGATTGCCTATTTATATATATGATTTGTACATTTTGGCAAGTCACATAGTGGTGTTCTTGAGTTCAGCTCAATAAAGGAATTTCCAGACAAGACCACTCTGTAACTGCCAAAACGTACATATCTGTACAAATGTACAAATCGTGTGATCCCTGCTTAACAGCTGTCACTTGCGGCCATTTGGCTACTTAGCACACCAGATATTCCCTTAAGTTCCTTAAACCCCATATTTTTTTTGTAGAATTGTATCCAATTTTTCTTCGGATTTTTTTTTGCCCTTGAAAAGTAGTAACAACAGTCTCCACAAGATGCACTTGTTCAGCCAATGATTTTTTTTCTTTCGACAAGAAGCTGTAGTAACCGTGCTTCAATCGAAACTCCTTAAAATTTAGGCAATAATATTTTGCCGCCTCTAACCAGGTGGCGTTTGATAAAAAATGCAATTAAATATGCTTTTTTTTTGACAAAATATGCCTATATATGCATTTATGGCAAAATATGTAAGAATATGAACTAACAAATCGATGTCATTTTAACACAAAGCTCATGATTCGCAACATTTGTTAATCTTTAAGTTCCTATGACTTACAAAAAATTAAAAAAAAAAAATATCTAAATGCATAGAAATCCGGACCCTAATGATAACTAACCGATCTAGCATTAAAGTAAATGACACACTTACTTGTTCAGTATAATAAGAACCATATTACACTAACAACAACAAGCTACTGGAATTGGAAACATGCAAATGAAAAGTGTTGAAAATATATATACATATATATATATATGTAATCAAGTTTAATAAATGTTCATTGCGGCATCGTAGCAATCAATCGTCTTGTCATTGACTTGTTCTGTTAAATGTCATTTAATTTAGTGTGTGCATAACAATTAGCTGTGAGCGTCACTATCTTATTTCTAGATTTCATGCCGTGCAACAGTGACAATGACATAAATTAATAATTTGGATTTTTCGCAATATTATTGTGGCTTATTAATATTCATTTCAATATTGTTGTTGGAAAAAGCAACAAAGTCTAAGCTGTAAAAGTTATAGCTGCTATTTCGGAGATCACCACATCTCCTCATCAAACCTCTTTTTCTAGGCTTCAGCAGGAATCGAACCCGCATCATCGATGTGCAAAGTCAGAAGCGCTAACAACTGAGCACACCCTGTAAACTCTTATTGCTAATTAGTAATTACTCGTAATTTGATTTCTTTTGAATACTAAACTAATGGCGTTTTCGTTTCTAGACACAATTTTGCCTTTTCATTGTTCGGTTCTTAGTGTTTGTGATTAGGGAGAAATGAGAACATAACATTTTTTGGTGGAAACGAAGACGCCATAAGAGTGAGCAATGCAAGATCACTCATACGCTCTGTAGAACTGTCTGATAAACATACACATGTACATATGTATGTATGTATGTATGTACACTGGAGCACCGACGAGATACATAAGTTGCGTTCCAGATAAGTTCGTGTAAAAACTTGTAAAACTGTCAAACAACAAAATTACTCTCTTGAAAGAGAGGAGCGAGAACGAAACAGTAAAAGTCACCTGGAACGCGAAAAGCCACTTTTCCTTTAACTCCTTAAATTTTTTAACAAATGTAAGGTTCTTTGCTTTCACCGCGTTCTGTTTTTGCTTACAAATGCAACCCTGCACACTTTTCATGAACTTGCAGGAAGAAAAACTTCGGACTAAATCCTGCAACTTCTGACTGAGAGAGCGTGCAAGTTACTCTCACAAAAGTGCTTTAACTTACAGGTTCTTTGGCACCTGGAACGCTTTCCTGCAAAAAAAAACGACAAATCGTGAATATCGTGAGCATCTGGAACGCAACTATACATATATGAAAATTGCAAAGCAATGTTAGCTTTGTTAAGATACCATAAATGTGTACGAAGTTTGCCTTGCACTGCCTCCGCAATATCTTCGTTAATTTATTTGAGCTGTTCCAGTTCCTTTAAAAGTCCTAAATCACCATCCGGTGCTGTTGATGCCACTTGCGAAAGAAACCAATTTTTAAAATAGAACAAGTAAGTAGACACATTTCTAAAATGGTTTAAAAATTTATACAAAAATCATAAATATCGTATCGTATCGTAATATGAAATGGCAAATGGTTTCCTAAAGATAATAAATAATTTTCGCCATGCATCGGGCTTGACTGATGGGTGCAGGTTTTGGTATCTCATATCCTGGTATCTATAAGACATTTCCATCAATTATAGTTTAGAAATAAAAGAGACTGATGCTTTAATGCTGACGCTTATACATTAATATGTTGACTTTGACTGCACAAAACTGAACAGAAGCGATAGGTGTAGGTTAAAAGTATGCACCAAACAAATGTTCGCATATTTATATCACGCAAAATGGCTATTTTAAGAGTTACATATAAACCAATATATAAAAGTATCTTTTTATAATGAGTTTTTATGCCTTAGGTACTGGGGACCTGGGATTTTCCCACCAGAGGTGTCCATTTTTTAATACCTTACTTGTTTCCTCGCCTCATATTTTTACAACACTTTTGCTTAGTCTTCAATAATAATCCTTAGGTACTCACATGGGCATCCTATGCACCTTTTATCCACAGTTTAGGAAGGAGTGTTAGGAATCTTTAAACAAAACTGTAAAATGTTGCCACAGTGTTACCGACATGTTAAATGTCACAGTGGTCATGGAGATTTTACCTAAAAATTAGACAGCGTTGAAATTTTCAAATCCTTATAGCATATCTATGTACATGACTCTTTCCAACAACATTTTCAAATTAAATCTTCTTAAATTTCTTGCGTCTGACATTGTGACACATATTACAATTAACTGACGAATTAACTTGAACTTGATTTTTTAAACACGTGGCAACTATCTTACAGTTGGGAAGTAAATGCATTTTGAATCCGTTTGTATTGAAACCCATCTTTTAATAATTCATTTAACTTTTCAAATAATTTCAATTTTTCAACAGGTGGCAACCCTTTCAAGCAACCCCAAAAAAAGTGCTTAATGTCGAAACTTAATATTTTTTTCGTTTGACACCCATATTTACTTTAATATTTCACATATTTCCACTTATAAAGCAGGTGGCAATCCCCTTCAAAATATCTTAACTACTACTTTTTTAGACCTCTTGCGTCTGAAAGCAATATGATGATACATATTTCAATTACCTAATTTCCTTAATTCAAAGTGAATTTCATTTATTAAACAGATGGCAAACCTCCTACACGTAGTAAAGAAATAAAGCCTTTTTTAAAACTGTCTCCGTTTTAAAAACTTTTAATTTATTTTTATAACAAGTGGCAACTCTTTTCAAACGAACGGTGCAGATATGATGGTCTAGACAAAAAATTCCTTAGCGTATTACATATACATTAGAGGGCTGCATGAATTCATTCAAACCGGCTTATGAATTATTCATATACAAAACGAATGAATGATTTTGGCTTAAATTTTTTTTTTTGGAATTTGAGTGAATACCTGTTCAAAGTGAAAATAAATTGAATTGAAATAAATGACAATTTTTTGTATGAATATCAAAAAATATTTTTTCTATGCAAATAAGTACAAACATATATGTATGTATGTATGCATCTATTGCTGCGCTCAAATACGAACAAACTAGATTGTAAAAAAAAGTTTTACCGAAATGAGTTTGAATGATTTGAATGTTTAAAAAAAAATTAAAACAAAATGTACATACATATGTATATTCATAACTTACAAAATTCCAAACGCTGAGTCTTTTGGTGTTTTGTATGTGAAGTAAAATGTTCATATCTACTGTACTCTGCTTGGCTAGAAGTTTGAATAAATTTATGCAGCCCTCTAATATATATGTACATATAAATAGATCAATGAGTTCAACACACTTCTTAATCGATTACAAAGCTATAATTTTCTTATAAAGTTGTTTGTCAAGGTCGGCGCGCCTAGCGTTTTACAGCTAATTAAGTTAAAAACTTTGTACCCAAAGTTTGGCTAACAGTTTGCATACAACTTGGTAGGCTAATTATATGTTCCCACACTGAAAATAAACGATTTCCCACTGACTTTAATAGTTTACAAAGCGCAGCATTTTCATAATTATTTAAGAAAATATTTAACTCTTCTAACAAAGAAACTTCCTGCCACCTATCCAAAAATTATGCTTCTTGAAGTACTGCTTTCCAAATCAATTATAAAAGCCACGCAAAGGCCTTTTCACANGCGCAGCATTTTCATAATTATTTAAGAAAATATTTAACTCTTCTAACAAAAAAACTTCCTGCCACCTATCCAAAAATTATGCTTCTTGAAGTACTGCTTTCCAAATCAATTATAAAAGCCACGCAAAGGCCTTTTCACGTGCAAAGTAAAACAATCATAACTGCTGACTGTTTATTGAGAAGTTAGTTTCGCAATAACTAAAGATCTTCTAAAAAAAAAAAAAATTATTTTGCTTACCAGTAACTCGAGTACTTAAGTATATAAAACAAAAATGGAGTTTGACAACATCAACGGCGCTCGTCGCATCATACAGATCTTACAATTGATGGGCCTTTGGCGCGCGAGCGGTCCAAGGCAAACGTTGTATGCCGCCTATTCGTATCTTTTACATTTCACTTTCACCTTTCCGTACACGGTGATGATGTGGCTGGATGTGGTGCAGGCGAATGATTTGCAAAAGTTCACTTACATTATGTATATGTCGTTAACAGAATTGGCATTGCTGGCCAAGGTCATCAATGTTTGGCTCAATGCTAGATTGTTTGTGAACTTTTTTCACACGCTGGCTAATGATGTGCTTTTCCGCTTGCGTACTCATGAGGAACGCAAGTTTTGGGCGCGTGTGCATAAATATTATCGTTGGATTGCATTTATGTATTTTTTCATGAGTATCACGCTGGTTACAATCGCTTTCGTCGGTGTACTTTTCGCTGCTGAATACGAATTGCCATTTCCTTATGCGCCACCTTTCGATTGGCAAAATGAATGCGGCTATTGGTATGCATACTTTTATGAGTTAGTGGCAATGCCGGTGACTTGTTTCTCCAATTGTGCACTGGATATGATTCAATGTTATATGCTGTTGCATTTGTCGTTGTGTTATAAAATGATTGCCGGACGTTTGGAGGAAATGGGCAAACAGAAGCAGCAGTTACGTCGATGGAGCGAGTTCGGTGAGATGCGATTCTTGGAAGAATTTGTGGGCATAGCGAAATTACATGATAAAACAAAGAAGTAAGTGCGTGTATGCTGGAAATATTAAAAGAGCCTAAGTTGAAAACTAATTGCCGATTTCTTTTTTTTCGTTTTCAAGATTATCAGAAAGTTGTGAGATCTTCGTTTCATTTCCCTTCCTTATACAGATAATGTGCTCCTCATTTGTACTCTGTTTTAGTGCCTACCGACTGCAAAAGGTAAATAAATAATCCTAGTCAATAGTATCTAGTTTTGTCCGAAACCAAACGATATTTGAAGGTGAAGTAACTAAGGCACGGTTATGAGTCTCATCCATAAGAATCCGGAAAGTTCCTGCTGTAGCTGGCCCTATTATTTACCCATGTCCAGTTGGACGCAATATGTCAATCTTATCCTCGCGAAAGCTAGACTGCATAATATAAAGTACTGAGATCATTCTACCTCATCTTTCTCATATCAGCTTCATCGGGAGGGATCAGGTATGATTTCTAGCCTTCCTGTGTGCATGTCAATTAGAAAATGACCAATCACAATCCCAACTTGCTCTTCGCCGAGTGCTCGCTGAGCCATAAGTGAATCACAGGAGGTCAGTTGGAGCACCAACTGTTTCCTATCTAGTCATAAAGTTTCAAGGGTACCTTTCCATGCGAAGTCGGCTGCCATGCATTTTCCCAAAGTGGCGCCGACGCAATTGAGTAGAAGGTCAGACATTCTCTGCCGGTGTTTGAGTGCATAACCATTGCACAGTGGTTCAGAACTGGAACTAACTTTTCATAATTCACTGGAGCCTTCATTTTTCAACCAATTTGATGATTTTGTAATAAAACCTCTTTTTTCGCCAATGAGTCCACTGCTTCTTTAACGGCAGCAAATTCTGCCTGAAAAATGAACAGTGTTGTTGTAGAGCCTCGGTAGAAGATCACTCCACCAATCTGGGCTTCAAGATCCATCCGTGAAAAAGTTCACCCCTTTCCCTTCCTCCTGACACATCATTCCACCCAAATTCGGAAATGTAGGTTGAGAAGAGGCTACTAGGAGCTATTTCAGAGACGCAGTAGTCTCTGTAATTAGAGATTAAATCGAAAATGTGGAGAACTCCGTAGCGTCCAGTCTTCGAAACTGTTAACCAAAGCGTTTCGCTTAGTCTGCTAGCAGTTCGTCCTGTGATAGTACTTAGCTAGTACAGCAAAGAGTTTCAGTTCGGCGCTTAATAGTAAATAGTTACCCTCTCAAGTTCTATTTTTTCTATAAAACAATCTAATTTATGAACTAAATGCATACACAATATTTCGTTTTAACTTCAGATCAGCATATTCGAAAATCCCTCACAATTTTGTACACTTATTTTGGCTGTGATTGTAATGACTTTACAAATTTTCATACCCTGTTACTGTGGCAATGAAATAATCTTGAATTCTGCTGCATTAAACAATGCCATCTACAATGCTGAATGGGTACAGTGTACGCCGAAAATGCGTAAATATCTAATCATCTACATGGAAATGCTGCAGAAGCCAATCAAAGTGAAAGCTGGTAATTTTTTCGAAATTGGTTTGCCGGTTTTTGTAAAGGTACTCACCAATTGCCGTAAAAAGAAAGTATTTTTTTAATTTCATAAAATTTTTTTTTGCAGACCATGAATAATACATATAGTTTAATGGCATTGCTGCTTAATATGAATAAGTAAAATTGCATGAAGTGAAGGGTATTCAATCTAAAGGATGTTATCTGATGTGTGCCGCAAGAGACAAAGGAATATCATGCGATCGAGATGGTGATCCTAAGATATGGCAGTATATCGGAATGTAATCTATTTGAGCTTGGTTTAAATAAAATTTGTATTTGCAGAAATATATGTATGTATGTAATTAAATTGGTATTTTTCTAAGGGTTTACTGNTTTGAGCTTGGTTTAAATAAAATTTGTATTTGCAGAAATATATGTATGTAATTAAATTGGTATTTTTCTAAGGGTTTACTACAGAATCAAGGTAAAGTTGCAGTTAGACATGACAAGCTATGCACTTTTCCAGCCCAAATTGTGAGTAGAAGTAAAGCGAATGACAAAAATGCAACGCGCGAAGAAATTAGCATCCAGACCGCATACCGGTTCTTGTATTGTTCTCATTTTCTCTTCCAGACAGGAAAGCTAAAAGGAATTGTCATGTATGCGGTTTTCAGTCAATTTACTCGTTAACTTAACTCCTGGCATTGAATAAGTTTTGGGGTGGGTCACCAGTAAATTTTCTAGAAAATTTAAACTCAAACTGTCTATTGGTGTTAAGCCAGAACCCAGCCTCAGGTGACTCAATATGACAGTAGCTCTTCAGCAAAGAAACTGATGGCTTGCTGTGCTGTGACATTTAAAAGTCGTTAGCATCTATTAGTCTGCTTTCAGTAATTTCCGCTTAATATCACACTGTCCGACGTCGCACCGCTTTCTTTTAAGCCTAAAAGCGGCCTTTAATAAAGTCATTAAATTACCATAGGTTTAGCAGTGCAGCCCCATATGTTCTAAGAAAAGCTCTCGCACAGCACACGTAGATCAATCTTTGATGTTCTGGCCTACATATATGACCTCAGCAAACTACAACGATTATACTGTGTGGGCAACACTGGTTCGCTGATAACAACACCAACCGGGACTATCGAGGTGCTTTCAGACCTATCTCCTCTCTGCATTGTTATCGCCCCTCGCCATTATAGAACAAAAGGAAGGTCTTCGTATTAGTCTTGTGGGCCTGTGCCCACTTTAACAAAACCAGGAAGAATAGCCACACTAGGTATACCGAAGGCTGCAAGACTGATCATAGCATCGATGCAGGAGTCTACAGCATACAACCGAGGAGGCTCTTTTTCACCAGTATGTTCTGTCTTTCAGGCCGAGGTGCATGCTAAGTTTGAGGCAGAATATACTTATGTAGAAAGTGGAGCGACCAACAAACACATAAAATCAAAAAAAAAAATGAAATTAAAAAAGACATAATCAAATTAAAAAAAAGAAAATTTATAAAATACATTTCTAAAAATTAATTGAAATTCAAAAAAAAAAATATGTTTCTTTTTAAAACCATTTGTCCTACAAACTTAAAATTTAATGTAAAAATATAAAATACTTAAGATCGTAAAAATTAAATGAAATTAAAGAAAATATTTTTCTTTTTAAAATAATGTAGTCTACAAATTAAAAGAAAATTAAGTTTTAAAAAAGATAACAATTAAACAAATAAAACAATTAAACAATAAAATTAAAACAAAAATACTTTTCTTTTTAAAACAACAAAATCAAAAATTAAATAAAAAAAGTCATTAAAAAAGAAGAAAACACTTAACTTTCTAAAAATTTAATGATAAATCAAAATCTAATAGTTCAATTTGAAATTATAAAATAACAGAATTAAAAGTAAATTACATTAAAAAAGAAAAAAATGTAATCAAAAAAAGAAGAAAATAAAATAAGTTTATAAAAACTAAATAATTTAAAATTGTAAAACCAAAACATTAAAAGAAAGTTAAATTAAAAAGGAGACCAAAAAACAAGGTTCTAAAAATTAAGTGAACGGAAACTCTCTGGGAGTTTTCTCTCTTTCCTACTATAATGAATAAAAATGCCTTAAGGATTTTTTACTTTAAATGGCGGAGTTGAGCCGTCAAAAAAGTGTCAAACAGCTCTTTTGAAGTTCTTATTTCCTCCTCCTAAATTTTCGGGGAAAATGCTACTCCCTGGGAGTTAATAATTGGAGGATCTCTTTCTCGGGAGAAACAAACTACCGGAGAACAAACTCCCCGGGAGTATTCAGAATTGGGCTGATAATCTAAAAATTGCAAGAAAATGTAATTTAAAAAAATGTATTAAAAGAAAGAAAAATAAATAAAATAAGTTCCCAAAAATGAATCGAAACCCTTTTTCTCTTTTAAAATAAAATCTAAAAGTTAAAAGATAATTAAATTCAATAAGATTAAATTTAAAAAGAAATACAAATTCCACTGCCCGACGACTTAAAATATGATTTCTCGAATAGCATGCCGGTGCTTTGCTCACTCGGCCATTGCGACTGTTGGAGCAGCTCGAGCAAAATGATTATAAGTGCTTTCTGTCAAAAAGCTTTCCACCACGGGAGTTGGCAAAGGATCTTTTTTTTTGCCTCAAAATAAACAAACTATCTTGCCTACTGTCTTACAAAAGATTTTCAACTATCTTAGCTAAAATTGCGCTATAAGTGCTTTATCCCGGAAATATCCAGATAACCAAAGCACTCTTCCACCTTACAAAGAGCGGACTAAGAGTTTTTATCGGTTTTTTTTACTTGCCACTACAGGCAATTGAAACGCTTGTCAAACATAGGAGTTGTTAGCTATGACCAATGTCACGAAGAACAGGAAACAGCAGAGCACATTATGTGCCATTATCAAGGTCTAACTAGGCCCAGACTTCGCTGCCTAGGATTACCATACCTAGAAAAACATGACCTGAAATAGCTTTCAGCCGAGGGACCTCACGTGGTGACCTGCTCCCTCCTATAATCACTTCGTCGGAAATCTGAATAGTGGCTTCTTTAGGAGAGGTACCTCCTTCTAGTGAGGAGCACAACACCAGGTTTTGTTGGGACAGCCTAATCTCACTAGCAGTGCACTTTGCGCCCACAAAACCACTTTATTTTTGTGACGGTTTAACATTCCTATTAAAAAATAAATAATATATATATATGTATATATATATATAAATTAAATTTATTACCAAAACAAATGTGATGAATGCTTATAGCCACTTTCGTTTATTTTATTTGATGCAAAACACTACCACATATTTTAATAGCCAATACACTAAAGAAGAAGAGATGCCGCTCCAGCGACACAGTACCACCGAACAGCACTTAAATTGAATACAAAGCGCGGAAGCGTTTGACTTTTGCATACATATACACATGTATATGTACGTATGTATGTACATTAGATCAGGTCCAAAAAAAAAAAATCCTGAAATGCGATCGGAATAAAACTCAATTTTTGAATTGGGTATAGTAATGATCCTCCATGAATCTCCCCTCTCTAGCACACTTGTAAGGGGTCCCGCTTCGAGCCTTTAGTTCTCCCACAGGAATTACACATAATATAATTTTCTAGGATCAATGGAAACGCTCGAAATTTAAAGAGTACATTGATTGCATGCCATTTGAGTATTGTGTATACTGTCAGATTCCTTAAACTCCAAAAAAAAAAAAAAAATTTTGGTATATCCTAGATTTGACCCAAATAGGACAAGGGATTAAAATAGGATAATTAAAGAATTTAAATAATCTGAGCTTGTATAATACTTAAAAGGCATGTAATCAATGTATTCTTACAGTTTCGGCCGTTTTCATCGATCCTAGAAAATTATATTGACCTCAAAAGGATAGAACTCATTTTCTTACGCGTAATTCCTATGGGAAAACTAAAGGCTCGACGCGGGACCCCTTACAATGGTCCTAGAGAGGCGAGATTCATGGAGGACCATAACTATACCAAATGCTAAATTTTGAGTCATATTTCGCTCACATTGCAGAATTTTTTTTTCTTAATTTTTTTGACGTGGTCTAATGTACATACATATGTATGTACCGATATATATATTTAGATAGGGATAACGAAAATAAACTAAAAAAAAAACCATAGCAATCAAGAGAAAAAGAACAAGTAAATCTGGTTAATCAACGAAACGCGCCAAAGAGCAATCGAATGAAGTCATCAACAATCTGGTACTTGTATTCTAACAAAAATGTTTTGCTAAAACAAATAATTACATGTCCAAATTTATTAAAAAATAAATAAATAAATTTACTTAAGTAGTCGAAAATCTATGGGCATTTTTCTAAAACCAAATTAAAAAAAAATAATTTTAATTACTTTCATACGCTGGTCGTATAGCACGATAAGGATTCACTGGTCGTGGTGGAGCTAGCCAACGATTCGCCCAGCCAGGCAGATAATTTGAATACCAGTTGTTCATTTTCGAAAATAACTTTTTGTTTTTATAGGCACTGAAATAATTTTTTTTCTTTTTTGCACTAATTTGTTGGCACTTCGGTTAGTTTGTTTTTTTCGCGTTAAAAATCGCAATTTTTTTTACTTGCAAATGTAAACCGGAACCGTGGAATTACTTTTGTACGTGTATACGTTGTACAATTTTATGAGCGTCTCACGTTTTTTAAAGTGACTTGTTAACCCGTTGGCAAGCATCAGTAAACTAAACAATATAATTTTGCTTAGATTGAATACCGGCGCCGCGGCAATACGCTGCTCATTGATCAACAAAACAGATGTATGTATGTACATATGTATGTAGAATATCGCGTTGGTGTTCGCGATCAGCAAACAATCAAGCAGACGCTCCCGCATAATTGAACAAGCTGGTGTTTGATCTATTCTGAGCCTATAGCTTTTGCTTGAGCGGAAAAACGTGGGATAAAGCTTAGTACCTGCTACGCATTTGTTTTGAAAACATGTTTTAGAGTTACTTACATACATAAAAATGTCTATATGTATGTCTTGTCGCACAGAATCCCATAAAAAGCTGTATTAAATTATGACGTCATCGATCCCATACTCTTTAACTGATACGGACATATGTCTCTGCTCGTCCATATGTACATTAGACTGCATTACCAAAATAGTTTGCTGCTTTTCCGCCGGTATTATAAAATTTACTATATCTGAAGACTTCATTCAAAATATTTCGGAAAAATATTAAGATTTACTTGAGCTGGACCGATTTGAAAATACCTCCAAAAATGGAGTTTTTTTATGAATAAAAATAGTTAATATGCAAATAAAAAGGGTGAGAACATACCGTTCCAATGATACCTCATAAGTCTAAATTGATAAAGTTTTGGCTAAGTTATTCTTAAACTAAGCGATAAAGTTCAAAAACAGCATCAAAAATCTTATTATTATGATTCCGTTGGAACAGTTTTCAAATATTTGTATGCACATTTTTTTAAGCTTAAACTGTTTTGTCATATAAGGGAATTTTTTTCAAAAAATACTTACAAAAAATTTTTTTTTCTTAAAAACTCATTTTTTCGAAATATTTTGGTGAAAGTTTTAAAATATAATAGATTTGATAAATACAATGTAAAAACACTACCGAGTTTTTTTTTTTTGTGTATGGTGGTACAGTCTAATGTACATACATACATATGTATGTACCCTGCAGGGAAAACCCGAACTAGTGAATCAAATTTGTACTTCAGTACTAGTTCTTTATCATCCAAAACAAACCGGTGCGACAGTAACTAATGTAGTGCTTTTAAAGAGCTGTTTTATTTTACCTCTTAAAACTACAAATCGCTAGCTATTTAAGAGTGAAAAGTTGCTGCGTGCAATTTTTCTAAAAAATTACATTTTGATGCAAGAAGCGAGAACAATTAAAAATTCATCATTTTCTAAAAGATCGAATTACCTACTTACATATTTTATTTCTAACCGTTTCCATTAATTCATGCTGATTTCTTTTAATTTGCTAAGTCCATCGGCGTAGCCAGAATGAAATTTAGGGGGGGCGGGGGCTCGAGCACACCCCTGCCCCTACCTGGCTACGCCCATGGCTAAGTCCAAAATATTCACAGAAAATGTGTTAGGTCCCAAAGAATACAACAACTTTTCTTTAGGAATGTATAACTAGGGTGACGAATTTAGAACAGGTTCGGAACTATAGAAAAGGCGATACGGGACACCAAGCAATCTCTGTTTACTTTAAATAGATTTTTGTTTTTCCGGTTTTTCGTTGGAATGCGCTTTCATTCTGGACTTCACAGATGATTTTTCATTTTTTGGAAAAAAAATTGTAGTGTCATTTAAACATAAATATTGCGTGTGGCGGCCTTCGACACTGGGACCTTCTGGAATCTAACAATTAATAGCAAGCATATCCGCACACTCAAGAACTGGTTCGGAATTATAAAAAAAAAAGATCTAGACTGCAGAATTTAGAACTGGTGCGGAACTAAAGAAAAGGGGAACAACTTCCGACATCGTCGTATTAAATTTACCACTTTTTTGCCTGCAAAAGAGATTTATCGCGAACTATAGTAGTAGTTCTAAATGTACAAGAAACGAATCAATTCCGAATTAAAGATTTTCCCTACAGGCTATGTATGCAATACTTGTGGTACTTGGTAATAGGCATGCTAATTATATAGGTTTATGATCGTCGCCTCGCGGATATAGGTTAAAGAAGTTGGCTTGCAGCGGAATGAGAGTAAAAGTGATTTGCATTCATATTTATATTTGTTATTATATTAATTTATTCTGCCAATGTATCACTTAAGTATGCTAAGCACAATTTTTGCGCGTACATATGTATGTATGTACATATGGATATATGAACTTTGTATTATTTCGAACGCAGTGGGCACTCTTGGCGCCAACGCGCTTATGATTTGTCACTTATTATTGAATACAATATTATGTATGTACATATGTACATTGTACATTAGGATGGCCCAAAAATGCATGTGAAAATAAAGTCGGAACTTTTAAGCTCTCACACCCTAGGATTGCTATATACCGAAAAAAAATACCCCTATTTTTTTATTTTGAAATAAAAAAATATTTAGAGGTCGATCAAAGTTGCCACTTTTCGTAGAAATCAATATTTTTCGATCAGAAAACTCTGCTTCTGTTCAGAAGATTCCCAATAATAATACCCAATTGTTTATTTAACCATTTTTTCATAGCAAAATAAAGTAGGTTTAAACAGCTTTATAAAATGACGTTTTCATACATTTTTCAGTTTATAAACCTTTTTTAAAGCTACTTTATTTTTTATGAATAAAGGCGTATATCTCTAGGGGGATAAATAAATTATCTTTAGTAATAAAAAATGATTAAATAAACAGTTGGGTGTTATTATTGGAAGTCTCCTGAAGAGAACAAGAGCTTTCCGATCGCAAATATTGAATCGTTTACCATTTTTACGAAAAGTTGCTTTTTTCCCACATAAAATAAATGGAAAACTTTAACCACTTTGAGCGACGTTTTTTGATTTCAAAAAAAAAATTGGTGTATAATTATTTTCGATATAGAACAATCCTAGGGGGGGAGAGCATTAAAATTCTGACTTTACATTTTTTGGACTACCCTATTGTACATACATATGTAATTTTCTTATTTACAATCATTTTATGAGACCTTAAGCAGTGGTATTGAGACATCTGTCGCAATTATTTATTAGACTATGAGTAAGATGCGGATTTGTAAAGTTCTGGGAATTATTTAATTTTAGTTATTTTCTTTTGATTTATTGAAACTTACTCAACATAATATTTTTAACGCCAATTTAGGGTGGCCATTACCGTTCTGCTGGAGTAGCTGAAGAGTAGAGTATGGGGATGGCGTGGAG
Organism: Rhagoletis zephyria; assembly: GCF_001687245.7. NCBI lineage: Eukaryota > Metazoa > Arthropoda > Insecta > Diptera > Tephritidae > Rhagoletis > Rhagoletis zephyria. The sequence goes on along the minus strand of NW_016158108.1, from coordinate 6,068 downwards.
TCTGTAGTTTCACTGCGGGGTAAAATTCTGGATACCCTCTATGACACCTGATCCAAGGGTGCATGAATATGGGGGCAAAGTGATCTGTGAACAGTGGACTAGCTTTAAATTCTAATTCGATTTAAAATTATGGCTTATAAATACTACAACAAAAGCTCAAAAAATGGGAATTCCAAACTTCATGCAAATTTTCATAAAAATTTTTCACCTCTTTTTATATTTATCCAAAAGGGTAATAAAGAAGTTAAATATAGTGTCAGCGAAAACAAAACAAAAAAGCTAAAAAACGTTCGCATTGCAAAAAAATATATGTACGTAAGCTCCATTACACTTCTTAAAATAGTGTGTAATTTTGAAGTAAAATATAAAATTGTTTCTCATTTGTGATAAAAAAAAAAAAAAAAAAAAAAAAATTTCGAAAATATTTAACAATTTTCTTAAATAGGACTAACACTGAGTCTACACTAGGCATTAAATGAAAAAGTTTTAATCACTATGTTGGGCATTAAACGCTACCACATGGCATTTTTAAAATGGCATACATTTTTTGTCATTTCGTTGCCTGGGCGATATTCGGTTTAAGAATTCATGAAGTTTCTGTTGAATGAGCATATCATTGTGTTGGTATAGAAAAACCTTATCTCACAATTGGTGTTTTTCAAATAAATCTAGATATTGAAACCGTTATGAACAATGTATGTTTTAAAAATTACTTATGTACAATAAAAGCTTGGTAAAATCGCTGTGTTTAGTTTCTTTATAAAAATTAAGCAAAGTACGTTATTTGACAAGGCATATGAATCGATGTTGGGATATCGATTTATTTTTTTGACGATTCCTTCCTGCATCGATTATTTTTATTTCGATTCGAATCGATTAAAAAATCGATTTTTTTTATTTCGATCTTGTATCTCCAAACTACAGCGCCTTGCATAGTATGCCATTAAATATGAGAATCTACCCTCAAAATCATTCATTATTAGCATAATCTTTGGCTTGCACAATTTATTTATTTTACATTAAATAAACTCATTCACAGCATCGTATTTGTATATGAGAATGATTTTCAGCAAACGCGTCCAGAGTTTGCAAAGCAATTCAAATATTTATATGTCAAGTCAATAACAATGAAATAGATTTCCTTTCTAAGAATCAAAAATTGCATTGAGATAAACCAAAATCTGCAATTATTTATAGTTACTTACGCGCAAATGTACATAGTATGTATGTATTTATGTCCTATATACTTATACATATGCAGGAAAGTATGTTTCGTGCCTTAAAAATTGGTTTCAATATAATTTTAATTACATAGTTTAACTCAGTCAAATGCAAATGTATTTCTATGTACATATGTATGTAATTTTCTAACACCTAATTCATTAAGGCCAGCATCTCGAAAACAGCTGTTGGAGTAATTTGAGAAATTAGTAATGCGTTTTCCATTTTCGTTTATTTCTTCATCGGCGAATTCTTTGGATGAGTAAACAATTAATAACATATGCGAAATGCATATTTTTGACGAAAAACATGTCGCTAGTTATACACGATTCGCCGCGGGATATCCCACAGTCCAATACTCGTAGTGTATTAGTATGTCATGTCCATATATGTATGAGTGTCAACGCCCAGATCCGCCTAAAATTTATTTACTTGTCGCGAGCAATGACAAATTGAACGTGCCAAAACTTTGAGACTGAGTCAATGGTCAAATGGTGTACAAAATCACACATTTTATAATGCATACATATATAATATATAATATAAATAAATAAAATAAAATAAAAAATATATAAATGTATTCAGAAATATCTTCGATGTAAAAAGTGTTTGTTAATTGTTTTTTTTTTGCAATACGCTGTATAGTAAGTGCATTTGATAAACTTGTTTACGCTAATATTTTTGTGGGGGAGTTAAAGTCGAGCTTGCTCGAATTATGCCACTTACATATTTGGTTAAGTATGCAAATTCTGCGCTTTGATTTTTCCATGCTTACTTAAGTGTTCATAGCTAAGAATGCTGTTACAAATAGTATCTCTGGATGTTTATTTGTATTTATGTGTGTATGTACATTGTACATTATTTTCATATGTACATACCCATACACAAATTCCAGTTCATTAACTATTATTTAAGGGTAGAAGTCATACCAGAAAAAAGTAAACTATTTATTAAGTAAAGTAAAAAAGTATTAGTAAAGATTTGGGTTATAAAACTGGTGTTTAATGGGGAAGTCATACCAGTTCGTCATGGACTATAATTATACCAATTCTTCGCATTGAAACGCCAAACCAGCTAGTAAAAATACCAGTTAAGAAACCAGTAATGGGTTGCCAACTGTTTGAAAAGTCAAACGTAATATTATTAAGAAACCTTTAGTTTGAAAATTTAGAATATTATTGAGTTCTTTTACAAGGGTTAAATTCAATAAATTTAAATCGATTATTACATTATGATTACTATGGTTTTGAGAAGGCTGCATTTCTAAATTACATGTATCAGAGTTGCCACCTTATTGAGAAGTAAAATTTTACTTGAAAAAAGATAATTGGAATAAATATCACAACACGAGTTTCAGACAAAATAGCTTAAATAAGGTTGTAGTTTGAAAACATTTTGAAGAGGGTTGCCACATGTTTGAAAAATCTAATTTAATTTAATAATCCACAAGTTAAAGTGTTAAACGCAAAAGTGTTAGGCATTTTTAGATTAAACATGTAGAATTTTCATGAAGTTTTCCATGTACATATTTTGAATTAGGAAAGACGGTTTTTCGTTGAAATAGTATAGAATTCTTGAAAATCAATATTTTTCGATCGGAAAACCCTGTTTCTCTTCTGGAGACTTCCAATAATAATACCCTATTGTTTATTTAACCATTTTTTAATATTAATTATTTTTTATAGGTACTCAAAAAATGCAATGGAGGACCCATAAAAAATCTTTAGTACTAAAAAATGGTAAATTAAATAATTGGATATTATTATTGGAAGCCTCCAGAAGAGAAAGAGTTTTCCGATCGGAAAACATTGATATTCAAGAATTCTTTACCAATAAAGAAAAATATGGTTATTCTTTCTTTCGATTTAGAAAAGTCCGAAGGGGTGAGAGCTTAACATTTTTAACTTCCTTTTGGGACCACCGCAATGTTGTACATACGCCCAGTGGAGTAACAGACGGGCCTTTAGCGTGAGTCTCGCAAAATTTCCGCAAACGAGCTCGTACACGATCGGTGCAGCTTGCATTTCGGGATACAAATGTGAGTACAAGAGAAGTAATGCAGTTAATGACACTTTCACTGCCACAAACTGAACGACTTATGAATCATATTGCTATCGTTACCCGATTCGTTTGCGAGAGTTTTGCTGGGTGAAATTTCGTATTTCACTCGCATGCTGTATTAAATATTTGCGAGCATTTGGTGCGCTGAGTTATTCGAATCATACTCTAGTGTAACATTTTTCTACAAAACTACGTCCTAATAGCTGAAATATAATGCCGGCGAACGGCGAACTCACCACAGCGAAATTCGCGCTGTCAAAATTAGAACACCCGCAAGCATATGAAATTGAACACAGCCAAAGCGAAATGCGAACTTCGCTTGGCGGCGTTTCATGGCGATAGATTTATTTCTATCGCTCTGCTGGGCGATGACAGCTGTGCGTGCCAAAGGTGGCCGTATTTGTTTTGTGCTTTCAAAGTTTAAAAAGAAAACAACCTAAACACGATTTTTTTTTTGTTGTTTGAAAAATATAGTTGTGGATTCGTTAAATCTGGCTTGAAACAAATTATTTATAATAATCTTTCTTTGTTTTACATTTATATTTGTTATCATTTCCTCATTTCTAAATATGGTTTAGTTTTTTCTAAATATGGTCACCCAAATTATAAAGGCGACCAAATGGGATCAGCTGTTTTCGCTACCGCTCTAATTCTGTTTAAGTAGGCGAAATAGTTGGGCGAACGGTGAACGACAGCATCGCCCAATTCGGCGAAGTTTGCCGTTCGCCGGTATTGTATTTCAAGCATAATTTCCACACTTCTTCCACTTACCAGTCTTATCCGTTGCCAAATTTGTGATTACACCCGCATTCACATTTACGTTCATCATACGCACTGACGCACTTGATTCTTTGCTACGTTGCATGGGACTCCAGCTGCCATGCTGAAAATATTGCAACAGAGCGCAATTTGATAGCTTATTGCCCATTGCAAGATCTTTTTGTTGTTGTTGTTTTTTCTTTTTTTTTGTGCGAGTATCGGTATTATTTGAAGCACTTCTTAAGTATTCCTTCGATAGTTTGCCATTGATAACAAATGTGTTTTCAAAAGAGTGTTATTTTTTTAAACTTCTCACACCGCTCTTAAAATTCGTTACTATGTCGAAAAAAAGTATTTTCGTTTTTATTACAGAAACGTGATAAAACCGAAACGAGTAAACAAATCGAATTTTATTGCACATCAGCTGTTGCTCGAGTAGCTGTTAAACACATGCGGCGACGTCAACTAACCACACGAAAATATGCTGTCAAACGAGTTTTGAATTTTATTTCACGCTTGTTAAATACTGTCGATTATTGTTATGTTATTTGTGAGGCTTATACATAAATGCGAAATAAAAAAACCAAACTGTGTAAGCAAATTTTGAATCTTAGCAGACAAATACTTTACCATTGACATTTGTTGTGTGATGTTCTTGTTTTGGTTTCACAAATAGAAATGACGTAATTTGAATGCGTATTTTACGTAAGATCTCGAGGTGCACATTAATTGACATCAGATATCGTCGTCAATTAGTCTAGCAAGCATACAATGCCACTGATTGTAGAAATGTAAAATGCTCGCTTATATGTATGTACATAAATCAATTACTTTCAATTTTTTACCGTGCTGAGGTCAATGGCAAAGTGGGGTGAAATTGAAAATTTATTTGACAGAAAGTTATGTGAAACTTTAACGTGAAATGAACACTGCTTGAGATTGTTGTATGCAAAAAAAAAATATTTAAAAAAAATTACGAAAGCTCACAATTTCACAGTTTCCCAGATTTTGCAAGTATATTTTTTCAAAATCTCAAAAATTATTTAAAAAATTGGTCTAACCTCGTTTTAAGATGATTTTTTATAAAAAAAAAGTTCAAATTAATTCCATTTGAGGCCTTCAAAAGGAGTCACTTTTAATTTGTCGTTTTATTGAAAAAGTTTTTTTCTAAATATTTATATTTAAGAGAAAAATGTCACTTAATTACAAAAGCAATTTATATAATGGTCTCCAAATAAGGAATACCTACTCAGAAAACGCTAAAAATTGCAAAATTCAATTTACAGATTAAACTCAAATTCTCAATTTTTCACTTCTTTGATAGGCTTAAGACGGCCAAGTAGGGCAAACATATTCCAGCTTATTCAAATATAATTTTTAAGAAAAAAACGTTATATCAGAAGTATGAATTTTGCACTCCAAAAAAAGTTCTAAAACAAGTTATAAATCTTAAAGTGCTTACTAATCTCTTTATTCTTTGTATTTTATTAATTTTTTAGGTAAATATTATTTTAGATATGGTTGTTCGGAAATAGTAACAAAAAAAACAACACACTAAATCGATTCCAATATTTCACTTATAGAAAACGACTTTTACAAAACCAAAAGACACCGTTATTTGGTTTGAAGCTGTGTTTGTCAAATGCCAAGGAGAAAAAATTTATTTTTTCAACTAAAAAACACGACTTTTGGCCACATAAATTGATAAAATTACCCATAGTGCATAAACGAAAATTTTAAAAGAAATTGAAATAAAAAAAAGTATGCGGTATTCTTTTGCCACCAGAAACCCATGTAGATTTATCCTTTGCAAGTGTTTGTGCTCCTGAATTAAGCAAATGTTCCGAAATAGGGGTTTCATTCGCTTATTTTTTAAAAAGGTTTCACATGCAAATACATTTTACCAACTTAGAATTTTTGTGAAAAAAATATTAAACAATTTGCAACACTTTAGAGACCAAATAATTTTAAAAAATTCAAATCAACGGTTCCCCTGGTACTACCTAGTCAAATGGCCTTGGCACGAG